>NW_024527546.1:0-966 GCF_017590135.1 Pyrgilauda ruficollis
GGGGGGGGAGCTTTCCCAACAAGGGCTAATGGGATCCTGCCTGGAGGCTGTGGGTTAGGAAGAGGATGTTTCTCTGGAGTCTTTCCACACAGTGTCCTTTGCTGGCTCTTTTATTAACATGGGGTTTAAACCTTCCCTCATCCTCCCTGCTGTGTCAGTTTTTCCTCCCATTTTTTCTTCTTTGCCTCAGAAACATGAAGACAAAATTAAGCAGGATTTGAAAAATGACATCGCTCACATAAAACTTGTTTTTGTAGGGTCTGCCTCTTTTTCTGCACCTGCTGCCATCTCTGCTATTTTGATGGGCTTTACAGAGCAGGCAGTGCCAGTTGTGCATTGCAGATAAAGCTATGACAGTGGTTTGTCCCAAATGGTTTTAACATGAAAATAGTAAGTGCAGTGTGCTAACTAAAATGTAAATACCCATGAAAGAACAAGAGGCAGTTCCTCTCAGGTGATGTTTGCCACTTCTCAATTGAACTTCTACTCATCTGCAAGGTCACTCGGGAGGTCCTGCAAATCCTATGTTTAATTTGATAATTTAACTTTGTCCAGATGCTTGTTGTTTAGATTTCTTGTTGCTGTGGCTGTTGAGAGTGAACCTGCTGGGTCTGTGGACACCCCATCTGTCTGACATGAAGTCTGAGTGGAAATGTAGGTAGTAAATGTACAGCAAGCCTGGCTGGTTGCTGGATATGTTTCTTTTCTTTAGGATTGGGTTTTACGCATAAGGATATTGCAGCAAAATCACTGGAGTTCTTAAGGGCTACTGGTATTTGGCTTCAGTGTTTTAGATGAGCATTGTTTTAAGAGTGACCTTTTACTGATCTTCCTGATTCAGATAATGCTAATGTAATATATATTTCTGTTGATATATGTGGTGGGGAGAGAGCAACTTCTCTCCAGAAGTGCAAGCTGAAATGAATGCATTGCACTGAAGAGAATCATGGGTTTCATTTGTTGAGG
>NW_024527547.1:0-966 GCF_017590135.1 Pyrgilauda ruficollis
ATAGCATTACTCTGCAGTCCAGAGCAAGATTTACAATTTCCAGCAGATTAAATTAACTTTTCTTCCATAAGAGTTCAGAGACAATTGATCATTAAACATATGGACATTCCAACATTTTGGTTTTCCTAGGAGGCATAAACACAAATAAGAATTATAAAAAATTACTTTTCAAAGAGAA
The DNA here is from genome assembly GCF_017590135.1 of Pyrgilauda ruficollis. Lineage (NCBI taxonomy): Eukaryota > Metazoa > Chordata > Aves > Passeriformes > Passeridae > Pyrgilauda > Pyrgilauda ruficollis. The sequence goes on from NW_024527547.1 coordinate 179, forward strand.
GTGCTGAAAACAAAAAGAGTGTGCTGCAATAATGGAAATACATCAGGTTAATGTCATTTTTAGAGTCCTCACAGAAAAAAACTGGACATCTTTAAAAGTAAATAAATATAAATTTGTTTTAGAAAGAGGATCTTAACTATAAAATCATGACAGTGTTATCAGAGAATGACAAATCCCCCTAGTAAATGCCCAGCTTTATATTTCTTTAATAGTTGGAACTGCTGAAAAGCCTGAATTGGGTCAGAGTGCTTTTAACCTGGCTGAAAAAATCTAAAGATGGGATTGTTCAATTCTATCAATTCTTCATTTCCTATTACCAGAAATCCTGTTTGGGGGTTTCAATATATAAAAGGTAAAAAGATCACGAGGCAACACTGAAGCAGGTAAATATTGACAGATACAAAGCACATACTAGTGTCCTACTGAGACTTAAAACAACTGCCTGTGCTGCTCAGGGACCAAGTCAATCCTATGGATGGGAGCTGTCAGGGTAAAACTTTCACAGTTTTCTCATTTTTGCTGTATAAATGTGTTCCTTCTATTAGATTTTTTTATCCCTTTTAGCCTTTCTAAATGACAATTAACTCTGCCTACCCTATCAATAGTAGGTAATTTATTTGTTTTTACAGCTGAGCCTGACTGCCATTGATTTTATTGGAGTAATTTGCTGGAAATGATTTTTTAATGTTAGATTTATTACAGAGGCACTTCATTGTCCGATAAATGAAGTAAATTGTATTTTTAAAGTAGCAAAATTAAAGAACCACTGAAATTTGAATGAGTTTTTT
>NW_024527548.1:0-966 GCF_017590135.1 Pyrgilauda ruficollis
CAAATTGTCTGAGGTTTGTGGTTGACCTTAATGACTGTGAATAATGCATGGTGGTGGTGACCATCTTATGCTGGTTATTGATTTGTGTTTTGCAGCCAGTAGCATATCAGTGGTTTTAGGACCTGAAATATTCAATTTTGTTCTTCATATCAAAAAAATTAATTGAATAAACTAGCTTGCACTTCAAAATGATCAAATGGGCAGCACTGCAGTTTATTGCATTAGTTATATTGAACAAACCACGTTAGAACAAATCAGATGAATAAAGAATATAGTGAATTTGGCTTTCTTTCTCTTTAGACACATGCTGGCAAATAATTCATATTTGAATTGTTCGAATAATTGAATGGTTTGAATCTGCTTCCAACCATTTTGTCAATATCATAAGTTTCTAAATTGTTTTATTTTCAAATTTGCTAATTGTTTTCTTTGAAGTTACCAATGTAACACAATTTTGATGAGCATTTGCTCAATTTGCACATAGCAAAACAAGAGTAGTTACGTGACATGCAGCTCTTTGGAGAAAAAGATATTTTTAAGTGTCTTATGTATTCTTTGAAGTCATTCTGTGGTGGATTAGGCAGTCCAGTCCAAACTGTAAATCATTTTTATCACACTAACTTTCAGTTAGATCAGATGCACTTTTTTTCTGTGCTTTCATGTACTACAAGATATTACAACTGGCAAAGAGTACATATTAAAGAGTTAGTTCGTAGATATGTGGGATAAAATATAATCCTAAATGATATCCAGTGCTGTATCTCATTCAGATGTGCTGAGGAAATTGGTGGTTGCAGAACTGACGTGGGTACTAATGTCCAAAAGCTCCTCCAAATTCAGTCATGTACATGAATGCCTCAAGGCTTTTTGTAGCTATCTGAGGTTTTTCCTCAGCATTAAAAGCTATGGAATCTTAACTGCAAAACTTCAATTTTTCTGTCAGGCCATTCTCTTGGGTCCTGTCAC
>NW_024527549.1:0-977 GCF_017590135.1 Pyrgilauda ruficollis
TTCCCTCAATTTTGATGGCAGCAGAGGCTCAGCTGATTAATATGGATCTAAGTAAGGTTTTTAAATGGAAAATAAATAGTCTGAAATCCTGTTACACAACCCTGTAGTCAATATTAACTTAAAAGGAAGAAGCTGAACGTCCCTCTTAATTTTAGAGATGATTCCTCTGTCCTGCCTGCTTTTCCCACACTGGGTATGAAACCACCACATGTAATTCTGCTCCTTAGCCCTGCCTGCACCACCTCACCTGCCTTCTGCTGCTCACCTTTGCTTTCTTGTCAGATGGGATCACTGAAATAGAAAAGATGGCCTTACTTAATTTACTTCATTAAAATGTCTTGGCACTTTTTAAATCCACTTTGTACTTGTATCTTTGGCTGAATGCTGGTGCTGGCTCACACCTGAGGCAGCAAATGTAGATGGAAATGCTGTACTGAACATCACATAATGATGTTAGGAGGAGCAGTTACTGCTGCACTGCTGGGAGAAAGATTAAACTGAGCCTGTGGGACGATGTGCCTGATGATACTGATTGGTACCTGTGCTTGCAGTGCTTAGTTCCTTCTTTCCTCAGCACTGTGGAAGAGCACTGGCCCATCTGATGTGGCCATGCAATTCCTGCAGCTGCAGCTGCCGTGCTGGGGCAGGTGTGAGTGGCCAGTTCAGCACGGAGCTGCCCTTGATGCACCTGGCTCTTACAGCCCCTTGTCATGGAGATGTCCATTTGGGATGAGAGCACATCCACCTCAGAGAAGTCATCAGCTGAGTTGTAAAGGTTTTCAGAACACTTGCTTTTCCTGGCTGCTTTCCTGAAATCTAGTTTAAATCTCCCTTTTCTGGGAGAGAATTTAATTTCTTCCAATGGGAAGGAACATGTTTAGTGTCTCTCACACCCCAGGACATTGGCTTTGGCACAATTTCATGACATCTGAGTGAGTCCTTTAACACAGCAGCATTCTTTCAGATTAATTCATTGT
>NW_024527550.1:0-966 GCF_017590135.1 Pyrgilauda ruficollis
CACAGAAGTCACTGTAAAACCTCTTCCCCACTCTTCCTCCAGTTTGCCATGGCTGCTGCTGCCACCCCAGTTTGCCATCGCTGGGATGGGAAGAGGCTCCATGGGAATCTCTCACCTTTCCCTATTTCTGCTCACTCTCATTTTCACAGCCGCCCAGCAGAGGTGAGGAAGAACATCCTCACTCATCCAACGCCTTGTCTCCCTCTCCTCTTCCCCTGCCACTCTCCCTGTGCCCTTTCTCACCTTTTTGCTCCTCTCCAGCCAAGCCCTGCTCATTGCCCAGGGCAGGAATTTCTGCTGCCACTTGTGGTCTGGAAACCATCAGGCATTATTATCTCCTCTGTTTATATTTCAGATTCTCACTGGGGAAATCATCCACTTGTCCCGTGCCTGGTGCAAGTGGAAACCTATCCTCAGGGGCCTTTTGGCAAGAATGGAAAAGGGAAAATCCACCTGTGTGTCCCTGGGAGTTGGTGACATCCTTGCAAGGCGTGAAAGGATTTTTGAGATTTGTTTTTCTCAGCCTTCAGCTCATTTCTCCTGCAATGGCTGCTTGTATTGTCACCACTCACCCTGGAACAGGAGTTCACCCCGGAGGTTTTTTGCTGATAATAATCCTGCAGCTCCTTCCTCCTCAGAGCTGCCTCCTCCCCCAGAGACACTTCCCTCATCCTGCTGCTCTTTGGGGAATTAATGAGGAGAGAAGGGTGGGATGGTTCCCAGGACAGGGCAGGTACAAAGGACAGGGACAGACAAAAAGACCCCACCAACCCTAAATCATCAACAGCAGCAGCAATCTGGGTATGGAAATGGAAATCTGGCAATGCATCTCTCCAGCCCAGTCCTTGGTTTTGCAGTGTTTTAGATACCCAACCTCAACCTAGCAAAATACAGGGAATTTCAAAGCCATTTATAGCAAATACTTCATTAAGAAACAGGAATATTTAACCCCAGCAAGGTGATAAT
>NW_024527551.1:0-965 GCF_017590135.1 Pyrgilauda ruficollis
AATTGTACTTTCTCTTTAAATGTTAGTAAGGTGTATTAATAAACATCAATAAAGTTTATTAAGAAAAGTAGCGTTAGCCATAGAGTAAGAACAACAACAAATAATTTAAAAACTCATTTGCTGAATCACATTCATTAAAAATTTTCATAAGATATAAGCACTCTGCATTCAAGAAATGGGTGAATAGATAAGTAAAACAAAAGCAACATGTAAACAAGTGGAGAGGGCTTTCAGGGAGGTAACACACCTCTGAGAAAGATTTTTAGGCAGGAGAGTGTCACAAAGTTGTAGCTGGGAGCAGAAACTCATTGGGTAGGGAAGATGTCACTATAACCGATATCACTAAAACTTCACTTCCATTTAGCTTTTTAGAAGAAAGGAAAAATGGGGTCTACATTTCCTGGCATCCTGGAAGCTCATGGCTGCAGGGAGGACAGGGTGTTTCAGTGCCATGAGGAGCTCTAGGGCTCCTAATCACAGCCTTCTCTAAGTGGCAGTGGCAGAAATAGAATAATCAAGCCTTGAGGGTATAACAGCATGTGATGCCAGCATCAGGTTGTCTTGGGAAACCAACTAGTAATAATGTACCTAAAAATCATGTTATTACATCAGATCTAACATGGCCTTCAAAGGAGAGGCAGTGGTTTTCAGTGGGGCCATTACTTTTATTTTGAGTCACAGCCTCAACTGATTTCTTCTCTTTTGGAGGGAGGGTTGAAGTAATATGTCTGTCTTGTTAGAAAGAGAACAACAAAACCCTTCACTGAGAAAAGTTACAGCTTCATGTCCCAGCATGATCTTTTTATAAAAGGACATGGTAGCACTGAGGACTCTGAGATGAGAGTCCCTCCTCACACAGCCAGTCATGTGTTGGGTTGTTAACGGTAGGACCTGGATCATCTACATTTCTGGAAGAAGAGAAAAACAAATTAAAATACTACAGACCAGAGCTGTCCTCAACACAT
>NW_024527552.1:0-965 GCF_017590135.1 Pyrgilauda ruficollis
AAAAAAAAAAGTGTGAGAGATTAAAACCAGATTAGGCTGCTGCAAATTTTACAAAAACAAAAAGCGTGATTATCTAGTCCAAGCAGTGCTTCCTTAATTTTGGCTGCCATTTCCAAACCTGGGACACAGGTCATATTCTTCTCATGCATTTCTGTAGGGCTCTTCCCTTTTGAAACAAAATAATCTAATTTACCAAAAGCAGAAACATCCTGCAGAAATGGACAAGCTGCAATTACCATTCTAAGGACACACAGGTTAGAGAGTTTGTGCCAAAGAAATGTTCAATAAGACTTTGTAAAAGGTTAAAAACCTCACCTGTCAGGGAGATCCACTACCAGCTCTCCAGTTAAGTTACTGAGATCACCACCTTCAAATTAAGCTCTCAGCATCTCTAAGGATGTCTCATGAAAATAGGATCCTCAGGATTAAAAGAAAACCAAATCAAACCAAACCAGGCAGTCACTGGCCATGTGAAAGATAGTGGCAGTCCCATCTCCAGGTGCCAGGGACACACACACAGCTGGCCATGAGAGGGATACAAAACACAGAATAAACTCCTCTGCCAATAGCAGGAACAATCCCCTGCTCCCCATTTCAGGTTAGCTGTGTACTGTCACAGGATCCCTGGTGACAATGAACATAATACATTTAGCAGTGTAGTAACACGCAGATGAACAAGTTGAAGGTATTTGAGAGACTTGGTAATTTAAATCCAAACGATTCAGCTTCAATGGGATCCTTATTATATGCACAGTATCCCATGCCCAGATCAGATAGCAGAGAAGCCAAGCAAGCCTGTGCCTGAACAGAGAACTCTTAGGAAAAAGCAGCTAATTTCACATCTTATGTAAGCTTGACTAAATGATTATCAGTATTGTTGGGGTTTAGAAGGAAAGAAATCCCACACAATTAAAACAAAGCTGTTTCAGTGAGATACATGGACATAAACCAGAATCTGGTTTGGG
>NW_024527553.1:0-965 GCF_017590135.1 Pyrgilauda ruficollis
CCATTTTTCTCCTATTTTTCCCATTTTTCTCCATTTACCCTGGTTTTTCCCATTTTTTCCCTATTTTTCCCCACTTTTCCCCCACTTTTTCCCACTTCCCCCCCATTTTTCCCCTCTTTCCCCCCATTTTTCTCCTATTTTTCCCCCATTTTTCCCGTTTTCCCCATTTTTTCCTGTTTTTCCCATTTTTCCCCATTTTTTTCCCCATATTTTCCCAATTTTTTCCCACTTTTCTCCACTTTTTTCCCATTTTTTTCCCAACTTTTCCCCACTTTTCCCCCATTTTTTTCCCACTTTTCACCCATTTTTCCCCCATTTTTTTCCCCACTTTTTTCCCCATTTTTTCCCCATTTTTTCCCATTTTTCCCCCATTTTTTCCCACTTTTTTCCCATTTTTTCCTGTTTTTCTCATTTCTTCCCATTTTTTTCCCATTGTTTCCCCTTCCTCCCTCTTTTTCTCCATTTTTCTTCCATCTTTCCTCCCCTTTTTCCCCACTTTTCCCCCCATTTTTTCCCACTTTCCCCATTTTTTCCCCATTTTTTCCCCATTTTTTTCCCATTTTTCCCCCATTTTTCCCACTTTTCCCCCATTTTTCCCACTTTTCCCCCATTTTTTCCCCCATTTTTTCCCCATTTTTTCCCACTTTTCCCCGGTTTTTTCCCAATTTTTTTCCCACTTATCTCCACTTTTTTCCCATTTTTCCCAACTTTTCCCCACTTTTCCCCCATTTTTCTCCTATTTTTCCCATTTTTCTCCATTTACCCTGGTTTTTCCCATTTTTTCCCTATTTTTCCCCACTTTTCCCCCACTTTTTCCCACTTCCCCCCCATTTTTCCCCCCCCCCTGTTTTTTTCCCTATTTTTTCCTGATTTTTTCCCCATTTTTTTCTCTTTTTCCCCTCCTGGTTTCAAGAGGGAAAAAAATGGGCAAAAGGAGGAAAAATGGGGGAAAAAAGGAGAAAAAA
>NW_024527554.1:0-965 GCF_017590135.1 Pyrgilauda ruficollis
CCAGCTTGTTACAAAGCTCTCAACAAATACTGAATAAGTGGCCCCAGTGTCTATTAAAATCTGATTAACATATTCAGTAAATAAATTGGAGTTCTATAGCGCCAACTCCCATCTTGGGCCCATGTTGCCGGTCCATAATATTCTATGATTCTCTCTGCAGGCCATTCTTCCTCTCCCCATTTCTGACTCCCACCCATGACAGGGAATTTTTTCCTTAATTCTCTTTTATTTCTATTAAGTGTCTCAAATAAGGGTGCCCCCAATGAGCTGCTCTCTGATCTAGGTAGGGTAAAGAACACGGGCCTAATAATTCCTAAACTGCATGATCCCTTCCATTTTTGAGGTAATTCCCTGTATGCTTTTCTCCCACATATGCAATACATACCATCAGGGGCTGTTGCAGTGTGATGTCATGGCTTGCCTCAGTTACCCAGGTCCTACCCCAGATGTCAGTCACCTCTCCTTTCCCCCACCCTTGACCCCTGCTGGGCACTGTCATCTGACTGCCCGTCCTTAAAGATCGCTTTTTTCAAGTAGAAAGTGGTTTTTCCTTTTATTTCACACATCCCGTATCGAGTGCCATTTACCATGCAGTACCCACTTATCTTACCGTCTGCAGTCTTCTGGGGCCGGGTATGTGGATGTTTCAGCTCTCTCCTGCCTCCCCAAGGCAATCTGCAAGCACTGTCTGCACTTAGGATTCAGCCCTCTCGTACCGGGCAGATCTTCCATGTGCATGCCAGTCACGTAGCACACGGCTAGACTCAGACTCATCAGGATTCCCCATATTTGTACTCCTCTGCCATAACCTGGGGTGCCACCAGCGGCGAGGTGTCCCATCTTCTCAGCAGCAGGCGTAGTCTTCTGGGTTCCCATGTCTGAACCGAGCTTCATACCTCCTTTTATATGCGCCCCACCTGTGTATTTTGACCGTATTGGTCCAGCAAGGTACTTTGACATTTTTC
>NW_024527555.1:0-29288 GCF_017590135.1 Pyrgilauda ruficollis
GCACTGCAGCAGAATCTCAGCAGTTTCACCGTTTTTTGCCAGAATGGCCTGGCCCGGGGACCAGCGGCAGGGCAGGGCCCAGCAGGCCCAGGGCCCAGTGGGCCTGCCAGCCACTCCTTCAAAGGCAGAAAGGAAAAAAGAAGGCGCTTCCTGAGGTTTTTTCATTCTTAAATATGATTCATAGAGGCGTGTCCAGCTTTTCTAATTGGCTTAGCAGCATATCAATTTTCAGAGCCAGCCAGTGGTTGGCCCTGCTAGACCCAGAGGAAGCTGTAATGTTCCTCACAGGGAAAATTACTTCTGTGGCTGACCCTTTTTCCTCTTCACCAAAAACCAAGCTATTTTCAAACCACCACATCTCGTTACAGATAAACAATCACCATCTCACTGATCCCTAGGGCCACTTGCTAATTTTGTAACACAGAAAACATATCTCAAACATTCCATGCATGTGATTGCTTTCAATCACAATAAGCCACACGTCTTACTCATAGGTGGTTTGCCACCAAGATTCACAGCATCCTCAGCAAACACACAAATTAGCAGGGCCATTAGGGCTATCACTCTCTTGTTCTAATCTTGGTTAGGATGTTTGGCACTGTTCCCACACTTGCTTCTATTCTTCTGATTTTCTTATCCATCCTGCTGTGGTAGGGAGTGAATGAGCAAGCACCCCTGTGGGTGCTTAGTTGCTGGCCAGGGTCAACTCAGCTTTTTGGCACCCAGTATGGGGCTTGAGGGGTTTGAGATAACAATAGATTTGATTGAGGTGTGTTGGATTGAATTCTGTTATAGCTCTTTATGTGTTACTTGGCAGGCTGCTACTTGATGTTGCTGGTCACAATGTTGACTTGTTTGCTCTCAGTATTAATTTATTTCTTCCCTCACGTGCTCCATGGTGTACTCCCTCTCTCGCTGTACATTAAAATCCAGTGCCTGTTAACTCAATGGAAGATGTAAATTACCACAGAATTACAGAATTAACTAGGTTGAATTTAAATAAAATGGAATACAACACTCCCCTTCCTCACTCTGTGCTTCGGCCTCTCCTTCTTCACTGACCTTGGTGTCGCCATGTTGTTTCCTTCACGTGCTTTCACCTTTCCTTTTCTCTGACTCCGGAGAAGGTTGGCGTCCACAGGTTTCTCTATTCTCAAGTGGAATTTTGCAGCGCTGAAAAGGTTAATCTTGCCCGGGCCCTGCATCAGGGAATCGAATCTCCCTGTTGGTCACATGATCCCAGCTGGGCAGCGGCTGTGGAGCTGCTCTTTAGTGTTGATCTTGGCTGCATAATTGCTCGGGGCACTAGGATGGCTTTATTCAGCTGCATGATCTCAGCAGCTGCACTGAGGGGGCTGGGCTGGGGCTCAGCAGCCCTCCCGCAATGTCCAGCCTAAACTTCCCCAGGAGCAGCTTACCATTGTGTTCTCTTGTTCTGTCACTGGTTGCCTGGGAGAAGAGACTGATCCTCACCTGGCTACAACCTCCTCTCAGGTAGTTATAGAGAGTGATAAAGTCTCCCCTGAGCCTCCTTTTCTCCAGGCTAAACAACTCCAGCTCCCCCAGCTGCTCCTCATAGGGCTTGTGTTCTAGACCCTTCACCAGCATTGTTGCCTTTCTCTGGATGTGTTCAAGCATCTCAACATACTTCCTAAATTGGGGGGCCCAGAACTGGATACACTACTCAAGGTGAGGTTCACCAGTGCCAAATGCAGGGGTAGAATGACTTTGCCAAGGCTAGAAGACCATGACTGAGGGACGTGTCCAGTATCTGAGGGAATGAATGGTGGTGGAGATGATCTACAGCAACCTCAACGACAATCAGGCCTCCAAAGATCTGGATTAAATTTAGTGCACATAGTCCACATGGTAGAACTTTGTACTGGAACATACTGACATTGTACACCAAAACCCTGGTGATAAGGGACTGAATAGATACTGAAGCACCATGTCCTGGATAACCCAAAATGTTATTTTAGACCATATCTATCTGTGCCCAAAATTGTTGCTGTCTCTTTAAGACCCTGCAGCCAGAAAACAGAATGGCAGGGCTGGGGGGTGCCCCAGGCTATTTAAAGTTGGAGCACTCAGGCAGAGTGCTCTTTCTTGCCTGATAGCTCTTGCTCAAGGCAGAAACTCCCTTTTTGGGTTTCTTTTGTTTCTTTTCCAAGGGGGTTGCTCGAGGCCTTTTTCTTTTTTTTTTTTTTTTTTTTTTTTTTTTTTTCAAGAGGGTTTTTTTTACAATTCCGGCCTCCCCTGGACTGCTTCAAGACATATTCTGTGAGTGCCTGACTACAGCCGCAGCATCGTGCTGAGAGGAGTGGAGTGGCCCTGCTCCATGCAGTGACCCCAGCCCACCAGCAGCACCTGGCCAAAGTGGGAAGGCACAGAGTCCAAGTTGTCCCAGCCAGCTACCCGCCATCTTCTGCTGAGAGGAAGGTGGAGTCCCTTCACAAGTTCTAGCACTTGACTGAGTACCAGCCACCGGAGTGTGTCAGCCACCTTCTCTGAAAGAGCTGCCACGACAGGAAAGATAAGGGGAAGATGGAAAGGGCTGCTGCCATTTTCCCTTTGTCTCCTTATACACGGTCACCCATGGAGGGTGCCATCTTGGGGAAGGGGGTCACTCCATCATTTTGAGTTTGTCTTTGTTCCTGGGGACTGCACAAGATTTCAGCAACTTTGTAACTAGTGACTATTACTGTTATTTTTTGCCCATTGTTATTTTATTTTTTTAGGAAACTGTTATTTTTTCACTCATATGGGGTCATATTAATTTCTTATTAGTGGAGGTTGGTTAAAACTATAAGGGGACATAACTCATTTTAGAGTGTCCATGTCTTCTATTTGTCTTAAACCAAGACCCAACAACTGTGGATAAACTGGCCTACTAGCTCTGTCAGTTCAAAGAGAAACTTATCCTCTCTGATACTATGAGCTTGTGTCCCAGATATGCAAAAACTTTTCCAATAGGTCCAACAATTCAAAGAGAATGTCTTTCTAATTTTCCCTACAGGATGGTATATCTATTTTCAAGAATGCTATATGGATTCAGACTTTTTGTGCTCGAGAAAAAGGGAACTGTGGGCCACACAGGGAGCTGAGCAGGTGGTTCCCTTCCTCTTGTTAGCCATTCAGGCGCAGGGAGGAGCTTCCTCCAGCCACTGGAGATGATTTTAAAGAAGGGTCTATGGAGCATGGCAAAGAGGAGCAGGCAAACAGGGGCATAGTACGTCTTTGAGGGTGTGGCATGGCTTTGAGGGCATGGCACAGCAGTTTGCATGGCAGTTTGCACAGGCAGGGCAAGCAAGCAGCGTTGCAGCTATTCTTCTAGTAGTGGGATTTTGTGTTGGGGTTTTGCTTGTTTTTGGGGGATTTTTTTCCTCAGCAATTGTCTCCAAATGATTAAAAATTATAGCTAGTAAAAGTGTACCAACCCAAACAGAACCCCTGTCTTTGGTTACAATGTAAGATGTAACCAAAAGTATGTAATCTATTACCATCTTCATAAGCTGTTAAAACAGGTAGGGTGCAGTATTGCATTTTATTTAAAAGGTATGCTCTGTCTCACCCCTCCAAAATGTATGGTATATGCTAATCCTGTGGTCCCGAGGTGCCCCCCCCAAAACGAACCCCAACAGTAGGGCAGTGTTCTTTATCATCTCCATGAGTCAGCCCTGATAACTCCCTCCTGGAGGCTATCTCCATTAATGGGCCATCAAGATCTCACAGAATGACTCATAAAATTACATCATCCCAGTGAGAGATGTTCTGCCCATGGGGAGGAACCAAACATTCCTACCTGTATATAATCTGAGGATTGGAACACCACGGCAGTACTACCCACTGGATTCCCAGAGGACAAGAGCTCAATAACTACCACTAGACCTCTGTCAGAACCCAGGACACCCCTCTGGGTGCCCTGGATGGCCTGAGACCCGGGCAGGGGGCTCGGAAGTCCCAGCAAGAAGCCAAAGACACTTAGGATTTCAATCTTAACCCATGGAGCAAATGACCAACCTTGTATGAAGAATCACAAGTCACAAAAGTTTAAGTAGAGTGATAATGAATTAATCACAGGGTGAAAAGTGGAATTTTGGGGATTTTACTATAGGGCTCTCAGAGGCAAGATGGAAAGATTTGGGCGTTGTCCTATTCTTCTTCCTTCCTCTTCCTAGCCTCCATCTTCTGGGTGATGGTGGCACATTTGGATTGGTTTAGAATAGAAGTAGACAGTCTAACATAGGTGATAAGTACTGGAAAATAATGATAAATAAAGTACACGTAATTTATAGTATAAAATGTAGACACCAGCCTGGGGGTGGGCAGTGTGCCCTTGACAGACCTGCAAGACAGAACTCTGAGGGTCTGAAAAATAAAGTTTTAAATAAAAGACAATAAACAACCTTGTGAACCAGAGCCGAAGAATTCCAACTCTTTCTTTGACCATCAGTCTGGGAAAAAAGGACTCTCGGGGTCATCCTGGCTGCAAGAAACCAGAGAGACCTCCAGAGAAAGACCAGACCTTTCTACAGGATCACCAGTTTGACAAAACCCCATCTATCACTCCAACAGGACTGTAACCACCATTTAATCAGACTGCTACCAACACCCTGACCAACAGGGTGTCAGGTTGGATTCTGACTCTATCAGTTTAAGCCAGTGTTTCTGTACTATTACCTTTATTTTAATTTTCCTATTAAATTGTAGTTCTGACTTGGAATCTCCCACTGGTTTGCTTTCAAACTAGTACACCCCCCAAGAAGGACACATCTGTCCAGACCCCTTCCTGTAAGGAGTGTTTGAGCCTGTCAGTAGTACCAGGGGATGGTGCAAAAGACACCTGCATGCAGTGCAAACGGGTGAATGAGGATCCAGAAGCCATGGTACAGCAAGAAAGCTATGACATAGTTGCCATAATGGAAATGGGGTGGGATGACTCACATAACTCAAGTGCTGAAATGGGTGGCTACAGGCTCTTCAGAAGAGACAGGAGAGGGAGAAGAGGTGTAGGGGGGCTCCATATATTAGGGAGGCTCCCAACGCCATGGAAATTGAGATTAATGATGATAAGGTTGAATGCCTATGGGTAAGAATCAGGGGGAAGGCCAACAAGGCTGACATCCTGGTGGGAGTCTGTTATAGACCACCTAACCAGGATGAAGAGGTAGATGACTTATTCTATAAGCAGCTGGAGGATGTTTCAAGATCGCCAGCCCTTGTTCTTGTATGCGACTTTAACCTGCCAGACATCTGCTGGGAACTCAACACAGCAGAAAAGAGGCAATCTAGGAGGTTCTTAGAGTGTATGAAAGGCAACTTCTTGGCACAGCTGGTAAGGGAGCCTACTAGGAGAGGGACTAATCTAGATCTGCTGTTTGCAGATAGAAATGGGCTGGTAGGAGATGTGGTGGTTGGAGGCCATCTGGGACACAGTGATCATGAAATTAAACAGTTTTCAATATTTGGTGAAACAAGGAGGGGCATCAATAAAACTTCCACACTGGAATTCCGGGGGGCAGACTTTGGCCTATTCAAGAGACTTATCCAGAGAGTTCATTGGAAAGCAGCCCTTAAGAACAAAGGTGTCCATGAAGGATGGGCATGCTTCAAAACAGAAATCTTGAGGGCACAGGAACAGACTGTCCTTATGTGCTGAAAGATGAGCCAATAAGAAAAATGACCAGCCTGGATGGGCAAGGAGCTTTTGAAGGAACTAAGGGAAAAAAAGAGGGTGTATCACCTTTGAAAGGAGTGTCAGGTATCTCAGGAAGTATTTAAGGCAGTTGCTAGGTCATGTAGGAAAAAAAAATTAGAGGGGAAAAAGCCCAGTTAGAACTCAATCTGGAATCTGGCCACTTCTGTGAAGGATAATAAAAAATATTTTTATAAATACATTAATGGCAAAAGGAAGAGCAAGGACAACCTCCATTTTCTATTAGATGCAGGAGGGAATTTAGTAACTACAGACAAGGAAAAGGTAGAGGTATTTAACACTTTCTTTGCCTCAGTTATCAACAGAGTCCTGGTTTAGGGCAAATTTTGGGAGGAAACCTCCAAAGGGGGTTCGTCTAGAAAGCAGATTTCAGCAGCCCCTCCCCCTACCAGTTCAGGAGACAAGTCTCCTTCAAGAAAAGTGGGAAAAAAACCTGTTTATTTAACAAGCAAAGTACTCACAAGCATGAAAAAAATTAATAATATTAAACAATTAAACCTCTTGTTGTTCTGAAGAGATGGCAAATTCATAAAGAGTCCTTCTGTGGGTGTGGCTCAGTCTCTCAGTCACTCCAGGTCTCAGGTCCAGTGTGCCAGGCCCGGTGTGCAGCTTGGGGGGCCCCCAGGCAATTCTCCTGATGTCCTGAACCAGAGAGAAGCTGAACAGTCCCAGAAGAAGAAGGCACAGTCCAGGGAAAACCTTTCTTGCCATAACTAATGAGGAAAACCAGTGAAAAAAAGCAAAGAAAAACTCCGTCTCTCTCTCTCTCTGCAAAAGCTGAGAATTCCGAGAGAGCACTGATAGCCTTATCTCTCTCTCTCGCTGTCTGAGCTCGGCAGCACAGTGAGAAAAGGAATTCCGGGGGAGTAAAGTGAAGCTTCTGCAGACAAACTGCACGCCACCTCTTCCCCCTCCCTTCATTCTCCAGTCTAGTCTTAAAAGCGCAGAAGTTAATATCCAGCACAAGCAGAACAGACAATTGAGGATACAAGCATCATAAAGTCACTCTAGGACAGACAGGTTGTCCTCAGGACAACTGTCCTTCTGTGCCTCAGTTTCCCTGGTTTCCCCCTGAAGTTTTCTTCCCCAGGTGGTGTGTTAATCACCTCTCCTTTCCCCCATCCTGACTCCTGCTGGGCACTGTCTATCAACCCAGAAATTCCAGGGAAGCATCGAGTGATTGGCAGGTTCAAAGGATGCTCTCCACCCCCTGGGGAGCCATTGGCCCATCCAGGTGTCCCTCTCACCTGAGACCCCCTCCCCCCGTACCTACCGGGGGAGTAAAGTGAAGCTTCTGCAGACAAACTGCACGCCACCTCTTCCCCCTCCCTTCATTCTCCAGTCTAGTCTTAAAAGCGCAGAAGTTAATATCCAGCACAAGCAGAACAGACAATTGAGGATACAAGCATCATAAAGTCACTCTAGGACAGACAGGTTGTCCTCAGGACAACTGTCCTTCTGTGCCTCAGTTTCCCTGGTTTCCCCCTGAAGTTTTCTTCCCCAGGTGGTGTGTTAATCACCTCTCCTTTCCCCCATCCTGACTCCTGCTGGGCACTGTCTATCAACCCAGAAATTCCAGGGAAGCATCGAGTGATTGGCAGGTTCAAAGGATGCACTAGCCAGAGTGTCTCTGGGGTGCAAAACACCACAGGTGCCGCTATTTGGTTCAGCAGCAGGGACCAGGCAAGCCAAGGTACGTCCCGTTCAGTAATATTGGTAAAAAACAATATTTCTGGACTGGTAGATGGTGTCAGGGAGCAAAATAGCCCCCCTGTTATCCAGAAGGAAGCAGTCAGAGACCTGAGCCAGTTGGATGCTCACAAATCTATGGGACCAGATGGCATTCAACCTAGGGTGTTGAGGCAGCTGGCAGATGAGCTTGCAAAGCCACTGTCCATCATTTACCATCAGTCCTGGCTCACTGGTGAGGTCCCAAATGACTGGAAGCTGGCCAGAAGGAGGATCCAGGTAACTACAGGCCAGTCAGCCTGACCTTGGTGCCCATCGAGATTATGGAACAGATCATCTTGAGTGCTATCACATAACACCTACAGGATGGCCAGGGGATCAGACCCAGCCACCACAAGTTTAGGAGGGGCAGGTCATGCCTGACCAACCTGATCTTCTTTCATGACCAGGTGACCCACCTGGAGGATGCAGGAAAGGCTGTGTATGTTGTCTACCTGGACTTCAGCAAGGCCTTAGACACTGTCTCCCACAGCATTGTGGCAGGACATCTATCCCCCCCCCCCCCCCCCCTAGTCTGGAGACCAGATGTGGCAAGAGATAAAAGAAATATTCTTGACTAAGAGACACTGTTTTACAAACTATAAAAGACACACGAGTTAGCACAGAGGCAGAAGCCTTCTACATACACACCCTGAAAGTGTTCGAGACTTCTCCCTGGAGTTTGGATGCAAATCTGTGGTTACTTCCCTGGGGATTGAGGGAAAGGATCTCGATGTGTGCCCCATCAACAACTGAATGTTAAGATACATTGAATCCTAAGTTATATTATTTCTTTGCTAGCTGTAACATTAATAGGTACCTTTAACCTTGCGCTGTATATATCTACTAGTAGTTTCTCTTTTTGTCCTTATTCCTGTGTAGTATTTAGTTTGGTTTAAGTCTTATGTCTGTTAGTTTTCTGTCTATTAAATAAATAATTCATTCTATAATAGACCGAATCAGCCATTATTAAAGAACTTGTGAATGAGAGTGGGGTTTGGGGTGCTGGCCACCTCAATAAAGCTACTGTCTGCTGCCAGAGGCCTGGGCAAAAGGCAAGGACTTATCTAAACCACCACATCTATTCGTAATACTCTCCTGAACAGCCTGTGGCCCTCCATCCCAGCACTCCAGTTGTGGGACTCATTCCACCAAGTCTTGCTAATACCAATGACATCATAGGTCTGGGAACTGACCAATAATTCCAGTTCAACCTGTTTGTTTCTCATACAACATTCATTGCTGTACAAGCACTTCAGGTACACTCCTGAGCCCTCTGTGATCCCAGGAATGGTGTGTTTCCACTCGTATTGCCACCCCCATGTGATGCTGTGCCAATCCTAGGAGAAGCCACTTGCTTGATCAGCGTCACCAACCTGGACCCATCCAAACAAAACTCCTACATATTGTGGAAAGAGATAAGGTCTCTGTAGTGTGCATAGGGAACTGGTTTGGAAAGACAGGCTGGGTTATTCCTTCCTGGGGAAAAGGCAAGCTCATTCATAGAGTTGCTTTTACATGAGGACCTGGATGTACTTGATCAGTAATACATCAAGATGAGGAAATCTGGTGTGTACCTTCAAGGAGATTTAACCTTGGGGGAAATAAGCCATGATGTGAGTTGCATGATAGAGCATTACTGTATGATGCTCCAGCAGGAGCCACCCAAAGCAGTGGAAAATGTTCCTCATTAGGAACTGAGCAAGTGCAGCAGTGATACAACCTGAACTGCATCAAGTTTGTCTGGGAGGGAATTACCTTTTTTTCTCAGCAGCCCATATGGTGCTGTTTTAGATTTGTGACCAAAACAGTATTGATAACACAACAGTGTTTTAGCTATTCCTGAACAGTGCTTGAGCAGCATCAAGGCCTTCTCTTTTTCCTTCTACCCCTCCCCAGTGAGTAAACTGGTGAGTGGGTAAGAGATTGGGAAGGGACACAGCCAGAACAGCTGACCCCAATGACCAAAGGGATATTCCATGCCATATAACATCATGCTCAGAAAAAAAATGCGGCTTTCCACAGTAGTTGTTGCTGGGAGACTGGGCATCAGTCTGCTTGTGAGAGGCGGTGAATGATTGCCTTTGCACAATTTGCCTTTTTACCTCCTTTTATTTTTCCCCCCTTTTATTTTTCCCCTTCACTTAAACCGTCTGGGGGACACCACTTGTTACCAGCAGCCTACTGGATGCAGCACCATTCCCCACCACTCTCTGGGTCCAGCCATCCAGCCAGTTCTCTACCCAGTGAACAGTGCACCCATCTAAGCCATGAGCAACCAGTTTCTCCAGGAGAATTTGGTGGGAGACAAGTGTCAAAGGCTTTACTAAAGTCCAGGTAGACAACATCCACAGTCTTTCCCTCATTCACCAATCTGGTCACCTTGTCATAGAAGGAGATCAGGTTAGTCAAGCAGTACCTGCCTTTCCTAAATGCATTCTGGCTGGGCCTGATCCTTTAGTTGTCCTCTGTGTGCTGTGTGGTGGCACACAAGATGATCTGCGCCATAATCTTCCCTGGCACCAAGGTCAGGCTGACAGGCCTGTAGTTCCCCATATCCTTCTTCCAGCCATTCTTATAGATGGGCATCACATCTGCCAACTTCCAGTCAACAGGGACCTCCCTGGTTGACCAGGGCTGCTGGTAAATAATTTGAAAGTGTCTCAGTGAGCTCTTCTGCCAGGTCCCTCAGTACCCTTGGGTGGATCCCATTTATCCCCATAGATTTATATGTGTCTAAGTGGCATAGCAGATCACCAACAGTTTCTTCCTGGAATATTGGGATTTCATTCTGCTCCCCATTTCTGCATTCCAGATCAGTGAGCTGGGTACTTTGAGGACAACTGGTCTTACTATTAAAGATTGAGGTAAAGAAAGCATTAAGTACCTCAGCCTTTTCCTCATGCTTTGTCACTATGTTTCCCCACACACACAATAAAGGATGGAGATTATCTTTGGCCCTCCTTTTGTTGCTGCTGCATTTGTAAAAGCATTTTGTTTTGTCTTTTCAGCAGTTACCAGATTAAATTCTAGCTGGGCTTTGGCCCTTCCAATTTTCTCCTTGCATGACCTTATGACAGCCCTCTAGTCCTCCTGAGTGTCCTGCCCCTTCTTCCAAAGGTCAGAAACTCTCCCTTTTTTTCCTGAATTCCAGCCAAAGCTCTCTGTTCAGCCAGGCTGGTCTTCTTCCCTGCTGACTTGTCTTTCTGCCCATGGGGATGGCCTGTTCCTGTAACTTTAAGATTTCCTTCTTGAAGCATGTCCAGCCTTCTTGGACCCCTTTGCCCTTCAGGACTGCCCCCCAAGGGATTCTGTCAACCAGCCTCCTAAACAGGCCAAAGTCTGCCCTTTGGAAGTCCAATATGGCAGCTCTGCTGATTCCCCTCCTTACTTCTCCAAGAATCAAAAACCTTTACCATTTCATGATCACTTTGCCCAAGACAGCCTCTGTCACAGTACATCCGGTCTGTAGCTGGACAAGGTATATCTGGTCATAACATAAATCCAATTCGGCTAGCCTGGTTCATTCTAGAAAAGAGGTAAAACAAGTCCCTGGGTGAGCAATCATTGGTTAGATTTGGGTTCAAACAGAGACCTCACCCAATCATGTTCCTTCTAGAATGCAGTCATATCACTGGTCAAGGAACTGGGGTGGTGTTAAGACCCAGATCAACCAGTTGTCTGAGCCCAGGAGTTTTAAACCCCCTATATAAGGAGGCTTCCATAATAAACCATTGCTGTTGTCACAAGGATCTCTGAGAGTCTGTGTAGTTTCTGTCTCCAACCAACAATACCATGTAACAGGCCTCCAACCATCACATCACTCACCAGTCCTTGTCTCTTCGCAAACAACAGGTCCAGCAGGGCAACATCCCTATTTGGCTCAGTCACCAGCTGTGTCAGGAAGTTCTCTTCCACACACTCAAGGAACCTCCTGGACTGTGTGCTCTCTGTTGTGTTGTTTTTCCAGCAGATATGCAGTAAGGAAGTCTCCCATGAGAACAAGGCCCAGTGATTGTGAGAATTCTCCCAGCTGCTAATCGAGTATTTCATCTGTCCCTTCACCCTGGTTGGGTGTTCTATAACACTCCCACCAGAAGATCTGCCTTGTTGACCTTCCCCCAATCCTTGTCCATAAACATTCAATCCTATTGTGATCATCATTAAGGTTCAGACAATCAAAATGCTCGATTCCTACCCCACCTCCTCTTCTTCCCTGCTGATTCCTTCTCAAGAATTTATAGCCATCCATTGCAGCATTCCAGACATGATGTTGCCAGAATGATTTTTGCTTTTATATATTCTCTATATTCTTTACACATATATTTGTAGCATTGTAGCCTATTATTATATTCGTCGCTAGTCCCAGTATATTTCCCTACCTTTTCCCTAGGTAGAAAGACAAAACATATTCCAGAGGCTCCAAGCAGGAGGGCCAAGGCTCCTATCTTATCTTGGTTTTTCGTGGGAACCAAGGTTGAAACCTGTCGCTGTTGGGTAAGAAACAACACAGACGCACCAGAAGGCTGGTTTGCACAGCATCTCGCTTTACTTAGAAATTCTCTCCTTTATACACTGTTCTGATACAGACAGACCAGATTGGTCAATTAATCAATACATTTAACTTGATTGGCTAATTAACAAAAACACCTTTCTTATAAAGAATCTTTGAGAAAAACAGGAAAACAGAGAGTAGGAAACCACCACCTGCAGGTTGTTTATAATAACAAACTATCATTGTTTCTCTGCGACTCCCTAAAGTCTCACAAGCCAATCCTGGGAAAACTAATCTAGTTTTTTTGCTCTCTGACCAGGCTGTCACATCCACAGGTCCCCCTATTTGTTTAAAGGAGGAGGCAGTGTTTGTAGTCCTCTGAGGGGCCCCTTGCAGGAAGGAGAACAAACACAGCTCCAGAGGTTCCTCTAGCAGTTGCTAGTTGTCAGTCAGAACCTCAATTGGACGTCCTGTTGAATTTGTTCCTGAACCAATTCACAAAGAGAGACCAATTTTTCTTTTGTCAGGGGCCACTGGTGAACCCAAATAGGTTTTTCCACCAGCCATCATAAAGGCAGCGTAGAATATGTTCCGCCCTTCAACGCAGTGACCCCAATCAAAAATATGTCCCAATTCACACCCCCCAGGCAGCCAATGCATCCTGCCTCCAGAAACTGATCGGAGTTGGAATGACATAGGGCCAAAATGCAGCTGTCTGCCCATTCACGTTACTGATCAGCACAGACCATTGGCTTACCAATGCACGTGCTGCACCCCCTAACCATTTGATGGCTGACCCTACAGGAGCCAAAGGCCACGTAGGAGGCCATGCAGAGAGGGAGACATCTGTCACATCTGCCCCTGTGTCGATCAAATCTTGAAGCCTGATCCTCGGTGGGCAGGCATTCAGTAGGGTCAGGGTACACACCATCTGGAGTTGCCAAGCAGAAATATCTGCAGACCAGAGGACTTGTGGCAGTCCCATGGATCTGAAGCCACGATTCCCATGAATCCACTGGTCAGTCCTGGGAACACATGACTGAAAAGGCACAAATTGAGCAATCCAAGTCCCTGCCAAAAAAACAGAGTCAATGACACCTGGGTGAACAAAAAACCAGAGTCAATGACACCGGGGTGAACAAAGATTCCTTGGTGGGTGACACTAGATCTTGCCACAAGCAGTGCACTCAGTCCTTGCCCCAAAGGTCTGAACACATCCAAAGGAACCTTATGTTCACTACAGGATTCTAAGATGACCAGTTGCAGTATGTACATCCACCCCGGTGGAGCCATGGGTGCTGCCTCTGAGCTGGCTGGGCAGGGCTGAGCCGGTGCCATGCCCTGAGGAATCACTTGTGTCAGAGCGCAATTCCCCTGTGCACTCATCTTCCTGTTTCCCGAGGCCTACCAAAGATTGGCCATTAGCATGATATTTAGACCTACATTGGGTTGAATAATGACCTGCCCTTAGGCATCTAGAGCACAAGAAAGCGGTACTTGGCCCTGTTTGTTTGCCCGTTCCTTACTTTTTCTTGCCCTTATTCTTGCTCTTCTGTTGTCCACCCCCTGAGGATATCTGGCCTGGCTGTAAAGCAGCCATCAGAGCAGACACTTTGTGGTCTACAGCACCTACCTTGACACATGCATTGACCATGTCTGTTAGCGTCGGGTCGCCTGGAAGAGCATCTATGATCTTCCAGCACTCACTGTTTGCGTTGTCCCGAGCTAACTGCTTGCATAAAATCCGCCTCAAGATGTCATCCTCAACCTGCTTCTCCAGGGCAGCTGCAAGCTTCTCAACAAATGGCAAAAAGGGTTCATCTTCTCCTTGAGTTATTGACATATATCGTGGTCTGGGGGAGGCCATTTCAATAGTTCTTAACAATGCATTAAATACTACCCTTTGACTCTGTTCAAGAACAGCAGTCCTAGGTAGCCTGAAAATCAGGATTGGAAAAGGCCTGTTCTCCGAGGAGAACATCCACCCCCACACAAAACCTAGGATCTCCCTGAGGCAAAAGCCTGTTGCTTGCTGCAACCCTTTCAGCGGCCTGCCTCCAGTTGTCCAGAAAAACCTCAAATTGCACAGACTGGAACAGTGCCTGAGCAGTATGTTTAATATCAAATGGAGCAAGCAGGTCTGTGTTTAGCACTCTGAGAATCTGCATAACTTGTACGGAGCCAAGGCCATATTTTGCAACCTTCTCTTGCAAATCTTGGACCACCCGCCAGGCAACGACATCATGCCTGTCAGTGTGTCCTGAATTTGGGACAGCCTTATACACGGGAAAAGCTTGATTCTCTCCTTGTGGCGGAACATGGTCTCCCTGAACCACCTGTGTCTCCTCCACAGATGCTGGATGAACTGTTTGACCCACATCTGTGGCCCTTTCCCCCAGATCTAGTGTGGTATAAGCTTCTCACTGTGGCATTCACACCCTGTCCAACAGGTCCCAATCCCCAGCTTCTGAAGCTTGCGTCTTAACTGCTTCCCAAAAGCAGCAAGGGTTCTTGGGGCACACGGTCACCCGACAGGGGGGCAAAGTCCAGAGGTTACACAAGGACGATGACTCCACCTGTCGGTGCTGGCGTTCTGCCACCAGGGCACGACCCTGCTGGGGTGCTGGCAGTGGGCATTCATCTCTGTCGCTGTCCCCATCCAAAGATGGGGAGGACAGCCTGTGGGCAGCAGGGGGTGGTGGGTTGGCCGAAGGCTCTGAAGTCGAGGGACTGACTGCGGACTGTGAAGCCAAGGGGCTGGTTACAAGCCCAGATGCATGGGGGCCGGCCACCAGCTGTGCTGCCACCGCTGGCTGCAATGGCAAAGCTGCAAAAGACATTAAGTCAACCAAAGCAACTGCCTCACAGGGAGGCGGAGAAGGCAGTTGATCTGCAACTAAAGGTGGGGGCGTGAAAGGGAACACAGCTCCTTTTGTGTGATTCACCGTTCGGAGAGATGGCAGTGATGCGGCGGTCGCAGCCGCTGTCATCTGCGCAGGCACCATGGAAAAGGAGAGAGAAGCCAGTGGGGGGTATGACATTGTCTGGAACAAATGCCTGTCGGCAGGTCCTGACAATGGGCATGGCTGGTACAGCTGCGCAGGCTCCGTGGCTGACGACAAGGGAGCTGATGGAGTCACCAGTGCGATGTTGGGGGGGGAAACTTGAGTCGGGAACAGCAGTTTCTGCTGGCCATGAAAGAGTCGGTCCCTGACTTGCAGGGGGGGAGAAGGCGGGGCCGACCAGTGGGGCCAAGCGGCTTGTGGGGCAGCACAAGACCACTCCCCTGCCCCCTGCCGAATGGAGGCAGGCATCACCGGCAGCTGGAAGGGGGCCAGCTGTTGCAGTGGCTCGCTGTCCTGGTTTAGGGCAAATTTGGGAGAAAACCTCCAAAGGGGGCCCCTCCAGAAAGCAAACCCACATGGCCCCTCCCCCCCAACTGGTTCAGGAAAGATTCCTCAGAGAGAAGTGGAAAAAACCTGTTTATTTAACAGGCAAAGCACCCCCAGCACGCCAGCTGATCTTCGCAGGGCAGGGGAAGACCGACCTGTCGGTCTCGGCGGCGATAGTTTTGGCACTGCTAGTGGCGATGAAGGGGCTGAAAGTGGTGCAAATGGGGAGGGGCCGTCTCCTGGGCATGGCTGAGATGCAGCTATCCCTCTTGGCAGTGTTGGTTTTGCAGGAGGAGGAGGAGACGGCCTCACAGAGTCGTAGGGACAAGGATATGTCAGCGGAATATAATTTCTAGACTAGAGATAGGTTCTGCGGGGAGTCCCCATGCCCCCTGTGCCAAGCCAGAAAAAAGCCAGCAGCCACCCGGTCTGGCGATCCTTCCCCTGGGGTGTCGGCGCCCCCATATGCAACATCCTCGCTTTCTGAGGTCCCCCCTTTTGACTTGCTGTCCCCCTGGGTGTGGCCTCAGAAGACATGGGACAGGAGTCCCCATTCAAGCATAAGTCAAGGCATGGTGGAATCCCCTTTAGTTACTTCCAAGAGCCGGTGGCCCAATGCCTCCCACGAGTGAGGACTAAAAGCGGTGTTGTCGTGGTTTGACCCGGAAGTGAGATTTTGGGACGTTATGGTCAAACCAATCACTGGCCAGATTTCAGATTGGCACTTGGTGTGGCCACTGGGGACTTGGATACGCCTCTGAGAACACACAGGGGTTAAAAGCAGAGCACTCTCAGAGAGACTTCCTCTTTAGAGTCCAGCAGGTGAGCAGATCGGACCTCTCCCTTGCCCAGCTGCGTCTGGGTGGTCACCATGGCAGATTTCTCTTCGAGCAGCTGCCGTGTGTGACATGGAAACACAGAAGTTCTACTGTGTTCTTTGGAGAGGCCCATAGTGCAAGAAGGAGGCTCCGCTCTCCTGATAGACTAGGGGGTGCTTGTGTAAAAAGAAGGTATTGGAGTGAGAATTAATATGTTAGAGGGGATTTGAATGTTAGAGGACTGAGGAGAGGAAGAGGAGTGTTTTGAAAGTGTTCTATTGTGGATTGTTGTGTGTGTAGTTTTTTCCCCTTCCTTTTTGTGTCTGTGTAGATTAATAAAGTGTTGTTTTTTTCCTCCATTCCCAAATTAGAGCCTGCTTTGTTCTGTTCCCAAGTCACATCTCACAGTATCCATTTTAGGAAATACACCTTTCATAGGAGCACTGGCACTGTGCCAGTGTCAATCCATGACAGGTGTGCACATCCACCGGAAAGTCATGAGATTTGGCCCAGGCAAACAGAGTGCAGAGCAAATCATCCGACACAGAGACTCCTGTGGATGCCATGGGACAGAGAGAGAGAAACGGCAAGCGTTTCTCACAGCGGCTTGTGAGAAATTTTAGGGAGTTGGAAAGATGTGATAACTTGTTAAGTATAAACAATCTGCAGGTGGTGTTTTTCTGCTTCGTCTTTCTGTTCTTCTCAAAGACAGTGTGCAAGGAAGGTGTTTTTGTCAGTTAGCCAATCAAATAGAACCTATCATATCACTCTATAAAAACTGCGCGGTTCTCTTGAATAAAGCCTTCTTTGCTCTTTCTACAATATTGCCTCCCACCTGTTCCTGTGTTATTCTCGGCACAAGAGTGACAGACTCCCATTAAGGAAATCATGTCCCTCCACACAGAAACAATTGCATGTTCTTCTTTAGAAGTGTGACTCCCCATCGTGGAAACACTGGGCCCCAACCTCCAGCAAAAAGTACGGACTGTCCACTGTGCTGGGGAATTTGTTCCCGCCTGCACTTCTAAGCTATCAGGGCAAAACCATGATCCCAGTCCCTTCCAGGAGGACGCGGGGAAAGATCGTTACCTCTCTGGGGGAATGGAGGGTGTCCAGACGCAGGTGGACCGAGCAGGCGCCACCGGGCCCTGATGGAATTACGGCGGGGTCCGATGCATCTGCGTCCGTCCCGTGATCGACGAGGGCCCAATTGATGCGATACACGGCGTGGTCACCAGATGTCAGTGTTGAGTAAGAAATGACACAGACTCACCAGAAGGCTGGTTTGCACAGCGCAGCAGCTTTACTTCGGATTCTCCTTTTTATACACTGTTCCAATACAGATAGACCTGTTTGGTCAATTAATCAACACATTTCACCTGAGTGGCTAATTAACAAGACACCTTTCTTATAAACAATCTTTGAGAAAAACAAGAAAACAGAGAGTAGAAAAACACCACCTGCAGGTTGTTTATAATAATAAGCTATCATTGTTTATTTTCAACTCCCTAAAGTCTCACAAGCCGATTCTGGGAAAACTTATCTAGTTTTTTTGCTCTCTGACCAGGCTGTCACATCCACGCTCCCAGCACTGTAAGTTTTCCTTATTCAGTCTTCTGTTGTATTTTTGTTAAGGTTTAAAAAACCTTTGAAATTTTAAAAGTGTGCATCTTTTCTCATGCAATCAAATTGCATCCCTTTCTGAGCTGTTATTAGCACTGCCTCCCTAACAGACATACAGTGTCCACACAGACAATAATAGGCACACATACACAGAGACACAGTACACAGAGACCCACAGCACAGACACAATGAACCCAGCACACACACTGGACCATCCTGGACCCAAGTCTCTTCCCATCCTTTTTCCAGTGGTTCAATATATGGAGAATTTGGAATGTCATCTCCCACTTTAGTTTTAGAAGAAACCGCCCCCATATTCAGTATTATAAGCAAATACAAGCCAATACAATTACCTCAGAGATGTGCAATGGTTTCCAGGATGTAATGGGGGAAAGAGAAGGGGGACTGCCAAGCCTGCAATCACTGAAACTGACACAAGAGGGCACTTCAGGTCTACAAACATGACTTCAACCACGCATGCAAAAATAAGGCAACATTCAATAACACTCCAAAACTCCAGCACTCAATCACACTTCAACACTCTCTCAGGAAAGGAATATTATACCACAGGTGTCCCTGTGTTAATATGCCAGAAAACTCAAATCAACACACACCACTCTCATACACAAACACCCCCTATCAGAGTTCAAGAATGCTAAACAGTTGAAAAAAAAACACCATAAAAGGAGCTCCAGACAAGGCCAGGGCCAGGTTCCGGTACTTTAAACTGAGCCTGGTTTTTTTCCCTTCTTTCTTCCTTCTTCCTTCCGCCCGAGCCAAGGTGGTGGCAGCTGCACACCGCTGAACTGCATGACTGGGGAAAGGGTGCATAGTGTTCATGGTGGCATGAAATTATGATTTTTTTTTCTCTCTCTTTTTCTCTCTTTCACGAAACTACAAGCTCAGACAGATATAAAACTTCTTTAAGTTTCCTGATCCTGATGCCTTGAGAGGCTACCTGGAATAGAGGCTAGACAGTGTTAAAGTGTAGGGGGATAGAATATAAGAAAATAGTGCAGAAAGTAATTTCAACCATAAGGAGTTGCAGCTGGGCCAATTACCGAATATTAGGAACAGGCCTGACTAACAGGCCACAGCTGTGACCAATAAGAGACATGCTATAAAAGAGTGGGTTGGCCACTTGGTGAGGAAGAGACAGGGTCAGTGTTCTGAAGAGCTGCCAATGAAACCACACCAAGAAGGTATGACACTTTTATGATAAGGAGACAACAATATGGAACTTTTGCAATAATATGACAACATTAAAAAAATAAAGTAGGTATTTATTAAAAGGCCTTCAAAGGATACACCTTGGGCAGTAGAAGAGCCCGGCCGTGGCTGCACCCAAGATGGATGGTGTGTCACAAGTTTTCACACTTTTATAAGTTTTGGTCCATTTACATATTGGAGTTCATTGTCCAATTACAGATTCAGATGATGAAGTCCCATCCTCCAAGTTTTCTCTCCTCAATTCACTGTTGTTTATATGTTTTGGACCCAAAGGTGCAATGGTGTCCTTGGTTCTCATGCTGGAAAATGATTGCTTTGTCTAACTAAAACTGTGAAGAGAACTTGCTAACACTTTATATGAAGTTCAGAGTCACACACTAAGGGAGTACAGAATCTGAAAAATATGAAAGCTAAAATTTAAAGCATCAATCCAGAGGGGACTTGAACCTCCTAATGCTTCCCTTCCTGGGGATGTGAACCCTCAGCACTTCTTGAGGACTCAAACCCCAGATGGGTGTTGTGGTGCATGGTTCATTTGGTTTATTCTGTTTCCCCCTAAAGTTATAATGGTTCGGTCCTGGGATCCCCCTCTCCTCCTCCCCTGGTAACCCCTCCTGACAACAGCGTGGCAGATGGGGGAACTCTAACCCCCTTATTTTACAAGATTTAAGTTGTTAAAATGACACATTTAATTACCCCAGGGATCTTGACTTGAGCCTCTTGATGGTCTGTAGCGGAAGGTCTCTCCCAAGAATTTCTTGGTGCTGGCTGAAGGCCTGTCTACCACAGATCCACTAAGAATCAAAGGTCGATCTCCTGGCTGGTTCAGCAATAACTGTAACTAAATCTCAAAACCACCCAAATAAGACTCCTTACACCAATTTAGTGTTAAGAAGGGCATCATTTATTACAGGCCTGAGGTGGCAAGGGGGATGACTCCTAACCTTGTGTGCACACGTGATTTTACAAGTGTGTTGCTTATATACAGTAACTACATGATATTACAATTTGCCCATGTGAAAAAATGATACATTCAAAAAATTAAAAGGTTTATTAAAACCTTAACAAAAATACAACAGAAGACTGAATAAAGAAAATATTACGGCGCCAGGAGCAAAGGATTTTTCCCACCATGTGCTCGCCCACACAATGGAGGTTTTGCCTTTGAACTGTTTAGCCCCTTCCAAAGTTCTGTCCATCAACTCCTTCTTCGCTGTCCAGTGGTGGAGTTGACATCCTTAAAGCTTGATTGGAGGTCAGCTGTTGCCATAGTAACAAGCTGACCCTCCCAAGTGTCCCAAACTCAGGCCATCCCCTGATAACAACGCAAGGGGGGTAAAACATAACTGTAAATCTATAAAATTTCTCTTAACATAGATACATGATATTTGCCTTTTAATTGTGAGAGTCAACCATTGCATTACTCATCTATCACAATCCCCTCTTTTCCTTTTCCACAAGTTATTTGGCTTGAACAATTTAACTCAATGAGTCATACTAGCATCTGTTGATGTGGGCAAGGACAGAGGGAACCAAAGGGAAAAGAAAAAAAATCCCCGGTTTTCCCTAGACACCCTTATCTGGAATGAACAAAAGGCCATTACGGAGGTCCAGTATGGCTTTTGCCCCCATCTACCTTGCCTATGGTGTTGCTACCCGTAGGAGGTGTCTCTTAGTGGTGAGTACAGAGGCCAACTCAGTCTTGCACTCCAATCTCTTTTGTATTAAAAGACAGTTGGGGAATTATAGAGGTCCAGCATGGCCTTTTGCCCCCACCTTACCATGCCTACAGGGTTGCTACCCGCAGCAGGGCTATGGAGTCTCCTTGGTAGTGAACAAAGAGGCCAACCCGGTCTTGCTCTCCTTCCTTTGTCTTTTTTTCTTAAAGATGCTGCCCCATTATCTTTTATGGTCCCTTGTGTACTTCACCTCAACAGATGCTTGTAATTCTTTCACATTAAAACAGGAAAAACAGTTTTTGAGCTGGCTGGTAGAAACCCGATCTACTTTTTGGGCATCTTGTTTTTCTGGTTGTCTTTCAGTCTCTGCTTGAGAGTCAATCTTGTTTCTACCAGCCTGGATGTTATAGTCCATTGTTTGGGTTCTCTGGCAGTGGGGTTTTGAAGTTTATTTGTTTAAGAAATTGTTTAAAATGTTGTAATGCTTTGTTCCTATTCACCCCTGTTCAGCTTTCCTAATAGTCTCTCCCTAAAGTTGTTTACCACCTGTCTTCCCACCTTTCCCCATGTCAGTTCTGGATTCTTCCCTGTTCATCCTCCAAATCCTGCCCCTGCAGCTTGTCTGTCATTATTTGCTACACCCATTTATCTAGAAGCTTTGTTGTCAGTTATATTTCCCTTCACTCATTGGTATGCACCCTTCCCTTCCCTATTGGCTTTATGTTTGCGTATATCCCCCCTTATACCCTTCCTATCTAGCCCTTGATTTGTTGTTAGGCTGTCTCATCCCGAGAGACAGTCCCCCCTTAAAAGCTGCCGTTTTTCTCTGTTTTGTGCCCTTTTGTCTCTGCCCCCCCTTCGCGCTGCGACACTGTGGCACCTGTGTCGCTCCCATCACGGGGAAGAATAAAGACAGTTCGGAGATGCAAGCAAGGGGTCCTTCCTTCTTTCCTTTACCTCGATTCTTCAATGTGGGTCCACACTTATCAGCCGCTTCTGTCAGTATGGGACCTCAGCTTGTGGTTGAACCACTACCCTCTGCCTGCCAGTGGCTGAGGCAGAAAGCAGCCACTCCTGACGCACGCCGAAGGGAAAGGGGATCGGAGCTCACCGGCGACTGGTGCCACCCCCTCCTCCCATGACCGGGGCGGGGCGTCAGGGTTCTTCTACTGGGCCTTTAACTCTGTTGACATGAGTCCATCCCTGCTCTGCAGTTTGCACGGCTGATTTGGTGGTGAGCAGTACTTGAAAGGGACCTTCCCACTGAGTAGTTAGAGGCTGATCTCTCCATGACTTGATCATCACCCAATTCCCAGG
Organism: Pyrgilauda ruficollis; assembly: GCF_017590135.1. NCBI lineage: Eukaryota > Metazoa > Chordata > Aves > Passeriformes > Passeridae > Pyrgilauda > Pyrgilauda ruficollis. The sequence continues at coordinate 21,999 of NW_024527555.1, forward strand.
ATTAATATTATGGATTCTAAAATCCAGGGTGGTAGTTTGAGGAATTGCCCCTTTATGTCTTAGCCTTTCTAAGGTTTGTGCTATAGACATAACATGCTTCTTGGCATTGGTTTCCCCTTCCTCATAGGTGGCAACCTTCTGGGGTAAGGTCGGGAAGGGTAACCCAAACATCATTTCATAGGGTGGCAACTGCAGAGCTGACCGGGGTTGGGTTCTAATTCTTAATAAGGTTAAAGGGAGACATTCTATCCATGACATTTGGGTTTCAATCATTAGCTTAACTAGAGCTCTTTTAAAAGATTGATTCATTCTCTCAACCCGACCGGACCTCTGTGGATGCCATGGAGCGTGTAATTCCCATTTTACTCCCAGGGCCTAAACAACTTCCTGCAGTATCTTAGATGTCAAATGAGTTCCCTGGTCTGAATCAAACCTGCTTACCATCCCATATTTGGGAATGATTGATTCTAAGAGTGTTTTACTCACAATATTGACATTGGCTTTAAGAGTGGGTACTGCCTCTACCCAATGAGTCAATTGATCGACTATCACTAGCAAAAACTTCCACCATTGTACCTGGGGAAGCTCAGCAAAGGCTACTTCGATGATTTGAAAGGGCATTAAGGCTAGTTCTTGCCCTCCTCTGCAGTGTTCATGTCCAGGGGCCAGTGGCCCAGAGTGGCCAGCTAACTGCTGAAATTCGGAACGTCGCAGAATGCCTCCCAGATGCAATGTGCCTTCATCAGCAACTTTAGCTGGTTTGCAAGTGCCAAGTGCCTCCTGCAAACTGACATCAGGAACCTGGGCTGGTGAGTTTTGTTTCCCAGGGAAAACGGCCGGCATTCGTGTCCAGCGGCCAATGGCCCGGAGTGGCCAGATGCCTTCTGAAATTCCGAATGTCGCAGGACGACTCCCAAATGCGAGGTGACACCATCAGCAACTGTGGCTGGTTTGAGAGTGCCAAGTGCCTCCTGCAAACTGACATCCAGAACCTGGGCTGGTGAGTTTTCTTTCCCAGGGAAAAGGGCTGGCTTTGTTGTCCAGGGGCCACTGGACTGGAGTGGCCGGCTGCCTGCTGAAATTCAGAATGTTGCAGGATGCCTCCCAGACCCAAGGTGCCACCATATGAAACTGTGGCTGGTTTGGAAGTGCCAAGTGCCTCCTGCAAACTGACATCAGGAACCTGGGCTGGTGAGTTTTCTTTCCCAGGGAAAAGGGCCGGCATTCGTGTCCAGGTTCCAGTGTCCCGGAGTGGCCGGCTGCCTGCTGAAACCCAAAATGTCGCAGGATGCCTCCCAGATGAAAGGTGCCACCACAGGCAACTGTGGCTGGTTTGACAGTGCCAAGTGCCTCCTACAAACTGACATCAGGAACCTGGGCTGCTGAGTTTTCCTTCCCAGGGAAAAGGGTTGGTGTTCTTGTCCAGAGGCCAGTGGCTCGGAGTGGCCGGCTGCCTGCTGAAATTCAGAATGTCACACGATGCCTCCCAGACGCAATGTACCACTGTGGGAAAGACATTTTGTGCTGTTCTTGTGAGCCAGTAAAGGCTTCCTGGAGATAAGGGAAGCCCAGTATCTTTCTTAAGGAACACATCAAGGCTATAACTATGACAACGTGATAGAAGAATGAAACTTAAAAGATACAGACGTTAGCTGGCTTACAAAATGACTTTGGCTCCCTGGTTACCTATTAGGAACTTTGTTTCTTTCTTATTACCAATGGGCAATGTATGTTTCTGTTAAGTAAATGTAAATATCTTGAAAAACTATAAAAGCAACATGTTGCTGTAATAAATCTCTCTCATACACCCTTCTGATGGAGTCTGGGTGCTTTGTGCCATGTCGCGCTCTATAGCAACATCTGGTGACCCCTACGTGGTTGCAACTCGAGTGTAAAAAAGGAAAGAAAAAAGAGAAAAAATTGAAGGGTACCCTAAAAATGAGTGAAGGCAGCAAGGACGCTGCGGAAGTCCGGACCTAATTCAGACGTCTCATTTGAGGTGAGCGATTGGGAAAATAATGGGAAATAATTTATCAAATGAGGAAAAGACTGTTTTGTCCACGTGGAAAACTTTACTGAAAAGGAAAAATGTTTAAGCTTCTGATTATGCTCTTCGTAGTTTACTGATATGGTGTAAATCACAGGACTTTGAAGCTGATGCCGACACTGCCTTCAGTGTCCAGGCATGGAAAAAGGTTGGGAAAAGACTATGGGAAATGATATCTAAATGGGATAAGACGGTTGTTGATCTGGCTACTACCTGGAGGCTGTTGTATGAGGCATTGAAGGAATGGAAAGCAGAACAAGATAGAGGGGAGGAATTGGAGGAACAGGAATTTGAGCAAGAAACTGAAGCAGAAGAATAGGAGGAAGATGAGGCTGAGCCTGTCGATGTATCTCCCCTGGAGGAGTCTGCTGCAGTTGCTGTGGAGGTTCCCCCAGGGTTTGCTCTCATGAGAATCAAACAGCAGGCTAAGACTGTTCCTTGGTATTTATCTCCAAAAGACTGTGTTAAACCTGTGTATACTTTGCCTGCTCAGCAGTTAGCTGAACTGAGTACCAAATCAAAGTATATTACGCCTGCACAGCAATTAGCAAAAATGAGGTTACAGAAGTAGCCAAGTGAAAAACAAGCTGGGTCATCGGCCCTTCTCTCTCTCTCTGTGCTGTTTGCTCCCCGCTCACCCTCCCCTGGATCGGCTGCCCCTCCCTTATCCGTCCCTCGGTCAGCTGCTCCTCTCCCACTCTCCCATGGTTCGGCTGCTCCCCCCCTGCTTTCCCTTGAGCTGTCCACCCCTCCTCTGCCTTCCTTAGAGTCCTCTGCTTCCTCTCTGTGTTCCCTTGAGCCATCCGCCCCCTTTCTCCCCCCTTCGAGTCGTCTGCCTCCACTCCACCCCCAGTTGAGCCATCTGCCCCCCCTTCCCTCCTGAACTGGTTGAACAAATGCAATCTTTAACATTATGTCCTTCTTTGTCTAGTGATAGTTCTGACGATGAACTGCCGGTTATAAGTACATCTAAAAAGACACAGGGATCTGTTTCTGTTAGATATTGTAGCAGATCCAGGCCTGCTGTTTCTTGGACCCTGCCTCCCTGCCAGGTGGCTGTGATTCCTCAACACCCTTTGCAATTTTGGGAGCATGTGAGAATGAAAGCAGCTGAAGTGGGAGATTGGAATTTGTTAGAGAAAATAGGTCCACCAAAAAGGATGGAGATGGCTGCTGCTGCTGCTTCTGGTGGGCCTGTGGCTTTTCCTGTTTTCAAAGCTGCTCCTAATTCTTTCTTTTATTGGCACAAGGCCATGGCTGTGAAGAATTTGAAGGCATGTGTTGCACGAACCTCTCTGATCATTTGCAGTCCATCCACTCCCAGCTCTCTGAGCTGCGAAGGTTAACTGGAAACTTACAGGTAGAATCAGGCTTCAGTATTGATGGATGGCTCAAATTTTTAGGCCTGAGATCATGGTTACACTCTATTGTTAAAGTTAGCATTATAGTGAGCATTATAGTTTGTTAGTAGTGTTAATTTTGCCTTGTTTTTTCATGTGTTTACAGAATATTTGCTGCATTTAATTAGACCATGCTTGTGCAACAGAAAAACAGGGGAAGTGTAGAGGATTTTGTGGACAGTTAGCTAGCTGACAAAGGTCATGCTGGAATAATACCGTTAGTTAAGCAAGAAGGAGACGAGAATAGGAGTCGGGAATCAGTGTTCAGATGCGGCAAGGTCACTGTGCCCTTGCTGCAACATGAGGTTGTGGGAGAGGTTTGTTAGCTAGGAAAATGGAGAAAAGATAAGAAAAGCCACAACAAAGTAGCCACAAGAATGTAAATGTAGGCGTAGTTAGCTGATAAACAACTAAGCAATAATGAGCTCGCTTTTTGCAATATGCATTAGCCTTATTAACACTGTTATAAATATGTGTGCCTATTCAATAAACTTTGAGACTTGCTGATCACTCATATTGCGTGCCGCATTTCTCCCACCGATCTCAACAAATGGTGACCCTCGACGTGATACCAGGGACGGCAACCATGGTGGATCGGTGAACGAGTTCGGGTCCTGTCGCAGCAAGGATGGTGAATAAGCCCTGCTGAAAAAGCGAAAAGTGCCGCACCCGGAGTGATCTTAAAGAAGAGCCCTGCCGATACGTGCTGCCGAAACTTGTGTAGAAGCTGCATCAGCGCTGAGATTCTCAAAATGGAAATGGAAAGGCAAGCAGCATATTATTTATTTACTTGCTTTTTAGAAAAGCATCAGGTTAAGGACACAGATTTGCAGAAACAGCTCCCCCAGCCATTAGCTTATGGGTATGCGCAAGGACTTTTTCAGAATCCTCCCACAGTACATGAATTAACGGAGTGGTGTAAGTTCGGGACCATAAGGGCGATAGGGGCCACGGGAGAGGCCGGGGCAGACGCGGCCATGGCGAGGACGCGTGTGGTGGCGGCATGCTCGGTGCTGGCGGCAGCAGCGGGCACACGCACCGCGGGTCCAGTGACAACCAATTTTTTCATCAGGGTGCTCAGGCGCTACGGCAGCAATTTAAATTATCACATAGCAAAGCAAAGTCGATTATTTCTTCTTGCCCTGACTGTCATATGTCTCACGTTTCACAATACTACGGTACTAATCCTAGAGGCTTACTCCCTTTGCAAGAATGGCAAACAGATGTTACAAAAATGCATGAATTTGGCTGTTTAAAGTATGTCCATGTTACAATTGACACCTCTTCTCATGCCATGGTTGCTTCGGCATTGGCAGGTGAAACAGCTTGGGATGTTATTCGTCATTTTTGCCATGCGTTTTCCATCTTAGGTGTTCCATCACATGTAAAGACGGATAATGGCTCAGCGTATATTTCAAATAAATTGCAGGTGTTTTTCGTGCCTGGGGTGTTGGTCATTCTACTGGTATCCCTCATACTTCGACAGGCCAAGCAATTATTAAACATGCCCATGGTGTGTTGAAGCAGCAGGTACAAAAACAAAAAGGGGGAATGCAGAGGGAGTCACCTCAAGTGAGATTGGACAAAGCCGTTTATGTCTTAAACTTTTTACGTCCTTTACCTGATTTGCAATTGTCTCCTATATTCTATCATTTTTCATCGTTGAATTCAAAACAACCAAAGTTTCAGAAAGGTATTAAGGTATGGGTAAAAGATTTAATCACGGGAAAGTGGATTGGCCCAGTGGAATTAGTAACATGGGGAAGAGGATATGCATGTGTTTTAACAGAAAATGGCCCTCACTGGGTCTCTGCCAGTGGAGTTAAACCATATTTGGAGCACAAAGAAAAGAACAGGATGGGTAGTTCTAAAAATGAGTAGGTAATTGCATTGGTTATTAGGTAGATGGAAGCATGGACCCTCAAAGAATGTGTGGTAAAGATAGTAATTTGAGACAGAGTAAAGGGAGTTATAGGCTAACGCTGAAAATTCAAAATTTAAGTTAGTGGATGTTACTTTTGCTTCTTTTCCTTGAATTCTCTTACAGAGTGGTTGGTAGTACTGAGAAATGTGTCTTCTACCATTTCCTGTTGCAGGGCACCGACAGTCCCAAAATAGGGGAATTTGATGTACCTAAGCGAGAAGTGTTGCCTTTGCAGAGGGGTTGAGTCAGTAGCTGAAGTCCACACTTTGAGCGACTAGGTTGGTTGCCCATTATGATAGCAGCAACCGGTTGTAAAATTAAGTGGATGCTACTTGGTTCTAAGTGGTGACTAGGCAGATGACTTGGTCTCTGATTCTGTGTGAGAGAAAGTTATTTGACTAGAGGTGAAGGTGTCATTCTGCTAAAAATGTGTAATCTGGAAATTGCGAGGTCTGTAATGGTATTTGAAGATCTGTCTTCATGTGCCTTGTTTGTATATGAACGTTAAGATTGTGAGGGTGTGTGTTATGGAGTTGGTAGAAGTTGGCTATTTGAATGAAGGATGCTTCCTCCATCTGCTTGGATTTTTGCAAGGGCCCTGCAGAAGTCCGTAGCAGTTGTATTTGCGGGTCAAATACAAAAAAGGGGAATGGTGGGAAAGACATTTTGTGCTATTCTTATGAGCCAGTGAAGGCTTCCTGGAGATAAGGAAAGCCCAGTATCTTAAGGAACACATCAAGGCTGTCACTGACAACGTCATAGAAGAGGGAAACTTAAATGATACGGACGTTAGCTGGCTCACAAAGTGACATGGCTCCCTAGTTACCTATTAGGAACTTTGTTTCTTTCTTATTACCAATGGGCAATGTATGTTTCTGTTAAGTAAATGTAAATATCTTGAAAAACTATAAAAGCAACATGTTGCTGTAATAAATCTCTCTCATACACCCTTCTGATGGAGTCTGGGTGCTTTTTGCCGCATTGTGCTCTATAGCGACATACCACCATCAGCAATTTTAGATGGTTTGAGAGTGCCAAGTGCCACCTGCAAACTGACATCAGGAACCTGGGCTGGTGAATTTTGTTTCCCTGGGAAAAGGCCCGATGTTCGTGTCCAGCGGCAAGTGGCCCGGAGTGGCCGGCTGCCAGCTGAAATTCTGAACGTCGCAGGACGACTCCGAGATGCAAGTTGACACCATCAGCAACTGTGGCTGGTTTGATAGTGCCAAGTGCCTCATACAAACTGACATCAGGAACCTGGGCTGGTGAGTTTTCTTTCCCAGGGAAAAGGGCTCACGTTTGTGCCCAGCGCCCTGTGGCCCGGAGTGGCCGGCTGCCTGCTGAAATACATAAAGACACAGGATTCCTCCCAGACCCAAGGTGTCACCACAGGCAACTGTGGCTGGTTTGACAGTGCCAAGTGCCTCCTGAAAGCTGACATCAGAAACCTGGCCTACTAAATTTTGTTTCGCAGGGAAAACGGCCGGCGTTTGTGTCCAGGGGCCTGTGGCCCGGAGTGGCCGGCTGCCTTGTGAAATTCCTAATGTCACAGGATGCCTCCCAGATGCAATGTACCACCATCAGCAACAGTGGCTGGTTTGACAGTGCCAAGTGCCGCCTGCAAACTGACATACAGAACCTGGGCTGCTGAGTTGTCTTTCCCTAGGAAAAGGGCCGGCATTCGTGTCCAGGTTCCAGTGGCCTGGAGCGGGTAGAAGCCTGCTGAAATTCCGAAGGTCGCAGGAAGACGCGCAGATGCAAGGTGAAACCATCAGCAACTGTGGCTGGTTTGAGAGTGCCAAGTGCCTCCTGCAGACAGACATCAGGAAACTGGGCTACTGACTTTTCTTTCCCAAGGAAAATGGCTGGCGTTCGTGTCCAGGGTCCAGTGTCCCGGAGTGGCCGGCTGCCGGCTCACA
>NW_024527556.1:0-965 GCF_017590135.1 Pyrgilauda ruficollis
GCGCTGTGCCAGTCCAGGAGGGGTTTGAGGATGGTACAAGGAAAGGGGTGAAGCTGCTGCAAAACCCCAAAAGCATTCTCCTTTTTTAAAAAAAATATATATAATTGGGAGCAAGCCATAACATCTTTTACATAATTAGGAAGAAAGGGTTGTTGCTGTGGTGGAAGGAGGGAGTGATGCACCCTTTGGGCTTTGCAGCTTTAATCACCTTTTATTTTGCTTTTTAATATTAAATCCATAGGTGACACAGAGTCAGGATAGATAAATCTGGGGGGGGGAGAAAAACAAAATCATGGAGTCATTAAGGCTCCAATCCAACCAAAATCCAGGCAGGCAACTCAGAAAATATTTCAACTCAGAAAATACTGCAACTCCAGAAGCACAGGACTATGGAAAACATGGGATGAGGAGGTGGGAGCATGTTCCCAGGAAAATGTGGCTGCTCCCAGGTGCCAAAGAGAGGGCAGGAGAGGTCTGGGAGGCTGTAAACAATGCTCAGGACATGCCTGAGGGTTATTTTTGTCCTTCCCAATGCAAGGAGGAGCTGCAGTGCCCAGCTCAGAACAAACCCAGGTTGGGCAGCTGGGGGCCACAAATAAATCTCCTGGCTGGAGTCACTTGGGGACAAGGGGAATTCATGGAAGACAGAAATTTTGGGGGGATTGCTGGCTAGGAAATCTCTAAACACTGGTTATGGGCACTGGGAAGGATCATTCTGGAAGTGTCAGGAGCTGGGAGAGAGTTTATTTAATTATTAATTTAGTTTTTCTTGGATGCTGGCTCCTTAAGGCCTTGTTGAGAAGGTGATCCAGGGCTGCTGTCAGATCAACAGGGAAGTGTTGGCCCTTATTTATTTATCTATAATTTTAATATCTTAATTTATATTTTAATACTATTTCTGTACATTTTATTTATTTATCTGTATTATTTATACATAATTTTAAACTAAACCCTCCTCTGAAACA
>NW_024527557.1:0-964 GCF_017590135.1 Pyrgilauda ruficollis
AAAAAAAAATCAAACAAAACAAAATTAGGCGCACAGACTGAAATCAAAGTAAATTAGAAAAGCAGAAATTTGATCTTCAAATAAACTAGAGAGCATGAAAGAAATAGGTCATGTATCCCTGCAACTTGTGCCACAGCTGTTTTAAAGCTGCTACTCCCACTGCCAGTACTCGACACATTACTCCTGCCAAGGTACAGGGATTGAGGGAACTCTTTGAATCTACAGAACCTGTGTTATAGCTTCCAGACTAGGTCAACATCCACCTGGTTTGTTCTTATTTCAGCTCCCAACACAGCGCAATATTGTAACACTCTGCCTGGATTTCCTGCAGACAATATGAGCCTGAGAGGTCTCGTCAGCATCCCTGTGCATTTGGGACCTGTATAAACTGTATAAATTTTTTCCTGAGGTCTTTCAGGTGCTGAACAGCCATCCCACAGTTTTTTCTTCAGTGAGCACTTCTCTTAGAGCAGCAATACAGGCCAGTCCCCACTGAAGGTGTTTTCATTTCTTTATCTCCACAAAACTGGCATCTGCAAAGGCTGCCTGTAGACTTGGTTTCAATACACTGCTCTCAAATGTGCTGCATTATGGGACTGCAAATATCAAAATGTCTCCTGAGTCTGTATTCAATTTACACAACATGTAATTGTAACTGAAAAGTCATCTTTACTTCCAGAATGCTTACTGGACTCTTTTTGGCCATAGTGGGTGTTTTACAAGCTGTAATTTTAACAGTGCAATCACACAGATGGGGTAATAGTTATAAAGTCTCTGCTTGAGGGTGGGGACTGTTATTACAAAATCTACTGCTCAAGTTACAAACAGCGCTGTGGAAATCTGTGGTCATCAGAAAAAGCAAAAGAGGAGACTCCTAGAAAAAAAGAAAATAGGAATCCAAAAGTAGGGCTAGCTACACATTTCTGGAGATTGCCAGCCCAGCCAGTTTATAGCCAGAAACAAA
>NW_024527558.1:0-964 GCF_017590135.1 Pyrgilauda ruficollis
ACCCCAAAAAAATCCCAAATTTTAGGGGGAACCCAAAAATCCTGGAGAGAATCCCAAAAATCCCAGGAAAAATCCCAAAATTTGGGGGGATCCCAAAAATCTGGGGAGTCCCTGGGGGAATTTGGGGAGTCCTGGGGGGATTTTGGGGTCTTTGGGGGGTTTCCCAATCCTATTTTGGGATTCCTGACCCATTTTTTCTTCCTTTTCCCATTTCTGCTGATTTTTACCCATTTCTAGTGTTTTTTACCCCATTTTTTGTCTCCCTTTTCACATTTCTGGTGTTTTTTTACCCCATTTCTGGTGTGTTTTACCCATTTCTAGTGTATTTTTCCCCATTTTTGTCTCCCTTTTCCCATTTCTGGTGGTTTTTACCCCATTTCTCTCTCCCTTTCCCCATTTCTGCTGGGTTTTTTCCCCATTTCTGCTGTTTTTTACCCCATTTTTGGTCCCTTTTCCCATTTCTGGTGTTTTTCACCCCATTTTGGGGTCTCTTTTCCCATTATTTCTCTCCCCTTACCCATTTCTGCTGGTTTTTTCCCATTTCTGGTGGTTTTTACCCCATTTCTGTCTCCCTTTTCCCATTTCTGCTGGTTTTTCCTCATTTCTGCTGTTTTTTCCCCATTTCTGGTGGTTTTTACCCCATTTTCTGTCTCCCTTTTCCCGTTTTTGTCTCCCTTTCCCCATTTCTGCTGGTTTTTCCTCATTTCTGCTGTTTTTTCCCCATTTCTGGTGGTTTTTACCCCATTTCTCTCTCCCTTTTCCCATTTCTGCTGTTTTTTACCCCATTTTTGGTCCCTTTCCCCATTTCCGCTGTTTTTTCCCATTTCTGCTGGTTTTCACCCCATTTCTGGTCCCTTTCCCCCAGTGGACAACCTGGACCCCAACTTCCAGAGCGACGCGCAGAGCAAGCGCTCGGCGCTGCACGCGGCCGCGCAGAAGGGACACCTGGAGATCTGCCACCTGC
>NW_024527559.1:0-964 GCF_017590135.1 Pyrgilauda ruficollis
TTTTTTTTCTCTTGTGGAAGTAAGATGCTTAAAACATTTAATAAGGTATTACTGCTCTCTGTCGCTATGGACTTGCAGTTCAGTTTTATTTACATACTGCTGGGAGCTGTTTCAAGGTATTTATGCTTGAACTGGTCTTATTCTGTATTTTGAGTGGATTCCTAGTCCATAAAATTGTTCTCTCCAGTGCATTGGGCTTGCAGCTACAGTGCTCGGAAGCTGTGCAGTTCTGGGAGGTGGGTCACTTCTGGAGTGGGTTGGCTCTGGCTGCAGGTCAGCCTGGTCTTGAAGATCTGTCTCTGGAACTAACAGGGAGCAGACATGCACAGGTGGCCCAGGCATCAAGTGATTGTCCCAGCAAGTTAGCAGTGAAAGTGTTGATGAGTGAAGAAAAGGTAAATACACTGAAATAATCATGGGATGGGGGAATATCTGCCAAAAAGGCAGACCTGGTATTTTGAAGGAAATTAGCATGTGGATGGGTAGCCATCTTGCAGAACTGGGGAAGAAGAGGGTATGTATGGGCAGATGGGTCACAGGGGGATGATTGCACTTGAGCCTGTTCCTCTAGCTTTGTGGAGCGGGACACAAGGCCATCTCCCTGACCAAGGGCATGTGAGGCTGAGGGCTGTCTTGGCAGCGGGTTTCAAGTTAGAAATAACCTATCCTTGTGGTTAACAGCAGCTTTATACTGAACTTCATTTGTGTCTTCAAAACCTGTCCTGAACCCAAGATCATACTGAGTTGTTGAGGAAGTTCCTCAATACCGAACTGTCTGCATTGCTTAGGCACATGAGAACGACTAGCATCTGTTGGTGTACACATCTATTTCTTCATTAGTTTCAGGTTTTGAAATGTACAGAAAACACACATGGAAATACTGTAACTGAAATATACTGTTGTATAATCCTTAGCTTTCTCAGAACATACTTTTGAGGATTTACTTGTCTGAATGGAAATGGAT
>NW_024527560.1:0-964 GCF_017590135.1 Pyrgilauda ruficollis
TATCCCAAAATTCCCCAAGACATTCCCTAAAATTCCACAGAATTCCCAAACAAAATCCCAAAATTCCCCAAGAAATTCCCAAAAAAATCCCAAGAAATTCCCCAAGACATTCCCAAAAAAATCCCAAAATTCCCCAAGAAACTCCTAAAAATATTTTAAAAAAAACCCAATAAACTCCCAAAAATTCCACGAAATTCCCAAAGAAATCCCAAATTCCCCAAGAAATTCCCAAAAATTCCACAGAATTGATAAAAAATCCCAAAATTCCCCAAGAAATTCCCAAAAATTCCACAGAATTCATAAAAAATCCCAAAATTCCCCAAGAAATGCCAAAAAATTTCCCAAAAATCCCAAATAATTCCTAAAAATTCCCAAAATACCAGAAGTATCTCGATAATTTTTGAAAAAAATTGCGCAAAAATCGCAAAAATTTCAAAAAAATTTCCTAAAATCCCCGAAAAAAATCCCAAAAATTCCTAAAAATTCCCAAAATTCCAGAAGTATCTCGATAATTTTTGGGAAAACCCTGGGGAAAATTCTCAAAAAACGCGTGAAAATGGAAGAAAAAAACGCAAAAAAAATCACGCAGAAATCGCAAAAAAATTCAAAAAAAATTCCCAAAAAAATCCCCAAAAATTCCAAAAAAATTCCAAAAAATTCCCAAAAATTCCCAAAATCCCAAACTTCAAAACATTCCTTGAACACCAGTGAAAGAAACCTGGGAAAATCATCCAAAAAATCCCCAAAAATCCCTCAAAAATGCGTCAAAAAATCGCAAAAAAACCCCTGAAAACGGCCCAAAAAATCCCAAAAAATTCCCAAAATTCCAGAAGTATCTCGATAATTTTTGGGAAAACCCTGGGGAAAATCCCGAAATCCACCCAGAAAATCCCCAAAAAGGCGCGAAAATGGGAAAAAAAAAATCGCACAAAAATCACAAAAACATTCAAAAAATCCCAAAAAA
>NW_024527561.1:0-964 GCF_017590135.1 Pyrgilauda ruficollis
CCCAAAAACCAACTCGGGACACCCAAATCCCACCTGGGACCCCCAAAATCCCCTCATGAGCACAAAAACAAGGTGAAATTTGTGGGATTTGAGGGGTTTTTGGGGGGTTCTGGGAGGGGAAATCCCAAAATTCCAGCACCCAAAGGATGCCTTCCAAAGGATGCCTTCCAAAAGGAAGGCAGGACCCTCGAGACCCCCCAAAACTGGGGTGACCCCAAAACCCAGGGGGTCCCTGAGCCCTGGTGGTGACCCCAAAATCCAGGGGTCACTCCTGGTGACCCCAAGTGCAGCAGTGACCCCCGAGACCCCCAAAATTTGGAGATTTCCCCCCAAAACCCCCCCTCTACTCACGGCGGGGGCTCCGGCGCCGCCGCGGGGGTCTCGGGGGGGGATTCGGAGCGGTGACGTCGCCGCAGGTGTCGCCGTCGGGGGCGTGGCTCGTCCTGGGCGTGGTCGCGGGCGGGGCCCGGCCCCTCCTCCTCGTCGCTCTCCACCAATCGGTAGCCGCGGTTCTGGCGCTGCAGCTCCAGCGCCGCCCGCTCGGCCGCGCGCCCGGGGGGCTCCCGGGGGGCTTCACGGGGCACCTGCGGGGGGGCGGGGCCAGGGCACACCTGAGCCAGGTGAGGACGGCCACGCCCACTTGGCCACGCCCAAAAATAGCCACACCCAATATGGCCACACCCACTTAACCACACCAAATATGGTCATACACCATTGGGCCACACCCAAAAAGGCCACGCCCATTGCAAGCCACAGCTCTCAGCCTGATTGGTTGCTCTGAGTGGGAGCCACGCCCACTTCTGGTGAGGTAATCTTTGAGGCTGGTTAAACCACGCCCACTCATGACCACACCTTGTCTTCAGGCCCCACCCCTTGTCGATTGGCCACGCCCTCAGCACTAAATATGGTGAGTCCAAACCACGCCCACCCCCTCAGGCCACGCCTCCATCTCCATACAAAGCCA
>NW_024527562.1:0-964 GCF_017590135.1 Pyrgilauda ruficollis
GGTGTCACCTCCACATCCCCAGTGTCCCCTCCCTGTCCTGTCCCCAAAATCACCTCAATGTCACCTGCCCGTCCTCAGTGTCACCTCCCTGTCCCAGGTGACCAAGAAGTGTCCCCAACCCCTCCCGATGTCCCCAAGTGCCACCAGCCCTGTCCCCAACCCCTCCAGATGTCCCCAAATGCCACCAGTCCTGTCCTCAACCCCTCCAGCTGTCCCCAAGGATGTCCCCAACCCCTTTAAATGTCCCCAAGTGCCACCAGCCGTGTCCCCAACCCCTTTAGATGTCCCCAGCGCTGTCCCCAACCCTTTTAAATGTCCCCAAGTGCCACCAGCGCTGTCCCCAACCCATCCAGGTGTCCCCAAGTGCCACCAGCCCTGTCCCCAACCCTTTCAGATGTCCCCAAACTTGTCCCCAACCTCTTTAGATGTCCCCAGCCCTGTCCCCAACCCCTTTAGACGTCCCCAAGTGCCACCACAGCTGTCCCCAACCTCTTTAGATGTCCCCAACCCTGTCCCCAACCCCTCCAGATGTCCCCAGCGCTGTCCCCAAGTGCCACCAGCCCTGTCCCCAACCCCTCCAGGTGTCCCCAAGGGTGTCCCCAAGTGCCCCCAGCTCTGTCCCCAACCCTTTCAGATGTCCCCAAACCTGTGGGGCTGTTTTGGGGCAATTTTGGGGCAAATTTGGGGGCGATTTTGGGAAGAGTTTTGGGAGAATTTTGGGGGGATTTTTGGGGGATTTGGGGCTGTTTTGGGACAGTTTGGAGGGATTTTGGGGGCTGGTTTGTGGGGAATTTTGAGGAAAATTTGGGACATTTTGGGGTTTGGGCAATGCCCCCAAAATGTCCCCTCAGTGTCCCCAAAATGTCCCCTCAGTCTCAGAGCTGGAGGCCGCCCTGGAAGCGGAGAAGGCGAAGGAGCCGCCACCAGCGGCGGGTTGGTGTCACCTGTCCCTGTCACCTGTCCC
>NW_024527563.1:0-963 GCF_017590135.1 Pyrgilauda ruficollis
CAGTTACACACCAGTTAGAGACCAGTTTGAGACCAGTTACACACCAGTAACACACAAGTTAAAGACCAGTTACAGACCAGTCACCCACCAGTTACACACCAGTTACACCCCAGTTACACCCCAGTTACAGACCAGTTACACACCAGTTAGAGACCAGTTACAGACCAGTAACACACCAGTTAGAGACCAGTTACCCACCAGTTACACACCACTTACAGACCAGTTACCCACCAGTTACACACCAGTTACAGACCAGTTACACACCACTTACAGGCCACTTACACACCAGTTAGAGATCAGTTGTCCCAGTTACAGACCAGTTACAGACCAGTTAGAGCCCAGTGCTCCCAGTCTGCCTCCCACTCCCTCCCAGTTCCATCCCAGTTCCCTCCCAGTCCTTCCCAGTCCCTCCCAGTGCCCTCCCAGTATAAACCAGTATCCCCACCATAGCCGGCCAGCACGGAGGCGCCTGCGATGATGATCAGGGTCTGCACCAGGTCCGCGAACATCAGCGCCGTCAGCCCCCCTGGCCACGCCCACCGCATCAGGCCACGCCCACACAGGCCCACACCCAGTTAGGCCACGCCCAACCCAGCCCAGACCCATTTAAGCCACACCCAGAGACATTAGGCCACGCCCACTGCTCCGAAACCATGCCCAGACAAGCTTGAGACCACGCCCATAAACCCCAGTAACCTCCAGTAACCTCCCAGTGCCCTCCCAGTATAAACCAGTATAAACCAGTATAAACCAGTATAAACCTGTCTCTAACCAGTGTAAACACGTACAAACTGGTATAAACCAGTTTTAACCAGTCCAAACCAGTCCAAACCAACATAAACCAGTCACAAACCAGTATAAACCTGTCTCAAACCAGTCCCCTCCCAGTATAAACCAGTATAAACCAGTAAAAACCAGTCCTCTCCCAGTATAAACCAGTCCCAAACCAGTACAAACCTATCA
>NW_024527564.1:0-963 GCF_017590135.1 Pyrgilauda ruficollis
CCAAATCAACATTTCAGCAGCTCCAGAGGGTGATAATGAACCAGAGCCAGGGTATTCCTTTGATCCCATTTCCATCCTGGGGGGAGCCAGCCCCACTCAGAGGGCCAGGAACTAAAGCCAGGCACAGGTCACATTATTGTGGTGGGTCCAGGTGTGTGGCTGCAGCTCTGTGTGGTGGGAACCAGGATTTGCACCTCTTGCCATCTTTCACCAGGCACTGAGGAAACTCCTTCACCAAAAAACCAACAGGAAATTCCCTCTTGAAAAAGGGAGGAACAGCCTGGCACGACCAAAAGGGAAATGCAACTGGACTAGAAAAGCAATGGCCACCAGAACAGCAAGGCCAGCAGCCTTCTCCTGTGTCATCACCCAGAACTTTTTCCTAGAAATCAAATAAAGCAAAGCATGGCAGAAACTTGCTGTTTGATTCTGACCACGATTGTAACAACAACCAGCATGAAAACAACTGTTATATAACCATTATACAGTCGATTTACACCTTCAGCCCCAAAATCACCTCTGCAGGAAGGTGCTGGCTGGGCAGGGCCAGCACAGGGCTCAGCAGACCCCTCAGGAGAGGCTGGTGCCACAATGCAACCCCAGCTCTGAGATCTGGGGCGTGGCAGGAGCACCAGATTGTCTCTCAAAGATGGGATCATCACCTGAACCAAGACTGGAGCCCAGCACTTGGTTCACAGACCAGTGCACGAGCACTTTGGATTTGTGTTTCCACCTTTTAAAAGCTACGAAAGAAACACCACAGTGTTCCCTGTCTAAGTCACATTCATTGTGTGGCCACAAAGGCCACGTGTTCATCTCTAGGAACATACTCTGCTGTCGTTACACTAGAAACCAAAACAATTCCTGGAATAATCTGCCTTTCAAGATACTAATCATAGCAAGTTTTTGATATTTCAATCAGATTTGGTTGCTTCTGAAAGCTATTGATTTGAAAAAAATCCA
>NW_024527565.1:0-963 GCF_017590135.1 Pyrgilauda ruficollis
GGACACCCGGGTGACGTGGGAGGGGGCACGCGGGGACGGGGAGGGGGAGGGGGCCCAAGGGGTTGGGGACACCCCGGGGACAGCAGGGACACCCCCAGGACAGGGGTCAGGAGGGTTGGGGACAGCAGGGACAGGGTTTGGGGACACCCCCACCCCCCGGGTGGCAGGGGACAGCCGGTGACAGGGGCTGGGGTCACGCCGTGGGGTCAGGAGGGTTGGGGACAGCAGGGGCGGGGTTTGGGGACAGCCGGTGACTGACAGGGGCTGGGGACCCCCTGGTGACACCGCGGGGACAGAGGGGACCCCCGGGTGACAGGGGTCGGGAGGGGTGGGGACACCCCGGGACACAGCGGGGGACACTCGGTCCGGGGGGCTGGGGACAGCTGGGGACAGGGGACACTCAGTGACAGGGGCCGCGTTGCCTGGGGACACCAGCGACCAGGTTGGGGGGGACCCCAAGAGTTGAGGGGTCCCCCAAATCTTTGGGGTCCCCCCCCCCCCCCGGGGCCCCGGGGGCCCCGCCCCCCCCCCGCCCCCCCCCGAGGGCCTCGAGGGTCCTGACCCCCCGTGAGACCCCCGAGGACCACCCAGCTCTGCTGACCCCCGACATCTCTGGGGTCCCCCAAATCTTTGGGGTCACCCCAAGGGTTCCCCAAGGCTTTGGGGTCACCCCGGGACCCCCCACAAGTTTAGGGGGTCCCCCAAATCTGTAGGACCCCCAAGATCCTGAGGGTTCTCCAGTACCGTCGACCCCCAAGTCTTTAGGGTCACCTCGGGACCCCCAAAATTTTTGGGGTGTCCCCAACGCTGAAGAACCTCGAGGTTCCTCCAACGTTGTAGAACCACGGTTGGACCCCCAAAAGTTTGGGCTCCTCCAACATTGTAGACCCCCAAAATTTTAGGGGTCCCCCAAATCTTTAGGGTCCCATTGGGACCCTCAAGAGTTTTGGGGTCCCCTCAACT
>NW_024527566.1:0-6663 GCF_017590135.1 Pyrgilauda ruficollis
AGACAGAGCATAGCATTTAACTAAAATATAACACCACAAAGGAGGAGGCAGCATTTTTAATCTCCTGCAGGGCCCTTTGCAGGAAAGAGAGCAAACACAGCTCAAGAGGTTTCCTTAGTAATTTGCCAGTTATCAATCAGAACCTCAATCGGATGCTGACTCAGAATGGTCAGAGAGATTTCCAACGTATACCATTGAATCCTTTACGATCAAGCTTTGTTGTTCCTTCTTATAAAAATCAACCATTAATTCTAAAAATCAGTTACTAATTCTAATACAGTAACAAAGCATTGTTAGTCTGGGGTGACTGCTTTGTGGGGTGCTCCCAGGATGAGTGGAGAGACAAGAATCTCGACTCCATGTTTCAGAAGGCTGGTTTAATAGATTATGATAAATATTATATTAAAATGATACATTAAAACTATACTAAAATAATAGAGATAAAAGATTCATCAAAAGGCTAGATAGAACAAGAATGGAATGCAATAACAAAGAGTTTGTGACTCTCGAGAGTCTGAGCCAGGTGCATCTGTGATTGGCCATCAATTAGAAACAACCAACATTCACCAATCACAGATGCACCTGTTGCATTCCACAGCAGCAGATAGTTATTGTTTACATTTCTTTCCTGAGGCCCTCAGCTCCTCAGGAGGGAAAAATCCTAGCAAAGGATTTTTCATAAAATATCATGGCTACATTAGTCTGGTCAAAGAACTGGCAGTCTAACTTGTCAACAACCCTTCTCTAGAAACAAAGAAAAAAATAGAGTATTCATTTCCCACTCATAGAGGGGCCAGCTGATTGATGGTCAGCATCTTGATCATCATTCAAGTGTTGGCCACATTCTGTTTTTGGTGTCGCAAGTCAGGGTGAACACACCTTGCAGGTATCTGCCGTACCCCAGTATCTGTGGAAATGTATGCATACCCGTGGCCCCAAGTGATAAGGTTGCATGGGCCCTCCCACTTATTAGTGGTTAGGTCTGTATCCAGCCTTTCACTCAAAGCAGGTGCATCTCTCCTGAAGATTGCAACGAGAGAAAATTATATAGAATGACAGGATTTTTTAAATTTTGTGGTGCTGTAAGATGATTGATTGTATATAGAACTTTTTCCAATTGACTGTGAATTGCACTTTTTTTTTTTTCCCCAGATGCAGTGGGGGGCAGTGACTGCTCTGCCCCGCCTGAGCCCAGATCCACTTGGTTTGTTCCCTTCCCCCAGCTTTTCACTTTAGGAGAGGAAAAGAAAGGAATGCAAGAAGGGCTTTCCAGGGAATATGGAATTTCGCCCTGGATTTGGGGTCCCTGGCACAGCCCGTGCCTACCCCAGGATGAGCGAGTCACTCTCCCTTTCCCCTTCACCGCCCTCCCCCACCACACAGCCAACCTCTCAGCCAACTCCCTGGTGTTCTGCCCATCCCCCACCCCTCCCGGGCATGGAACAAGCTGCAGCCCTCCCAGACCCTGCTTCTCCCACCCCGAAAATGACAGCAGGACACGCAGGGCTCTCCGAGTCATGGCGGGGACCCCACAGAGCAAGGGGGCCCCGTCCCAGGGAAGGTGCTGGTCCCAGGAGAATGTTGGTCCCCAGGAAAGTGCTTGTGAAAAACACCAATCACTTGTGTTAAAATTTTAAAAGTTTAATAGCAATAAAGTAGTTATAAAAATAGACACTTATATACAAACAATGGCAGAGACATTGCGCAAACAGTGAAATTTAGATATGGTTCTCACCCAACAATCAGATCTTCCTGAGGTACATATCATGTTATTCCATCTTTCTGCATTATCAAGTGTCGATGTGTTTGTGGGTCCCAGGATGAGGGAAGAGATGAATCTGACTCCATATTTCTTAGAAGGCTGATTTATTATATTATGATATTATATTATATTAAAAATGCTATACTAAAGCGATACTAAAAAGAATAGAGAAAGGAATATATCAGAAAGCTAGGAAAGGAATGAATAATAAAAACTCGTGACAGACAGAGAGTCTGACACAGCTAGCTGTGATTGGCCATTAAGTAAAACAAGTCACATGAGAACAAGCAAAGATGCACCTATTAGTAAACAATGTCCAGACCACATTGCAAGGCAATCAGATAATTGTTTACATTTCTTTTCGGAGGCTTCTCAGCTTCTCAGGAGAAAATCCTAGCAAAAGGATTTTCATAAAATATCACAGTGACAGTTCACCCTTTTTATATAAATTAAAATTAAAAAAAAACTTGTGTTTTTAATCCTTCTGCTTGGCCCTTGCAGAAGAGAGAACAAACACATCTCAAGAGGTTTATCTGTTGCCAATCAAAACCTCAATCAAGTGCTGATGTGGAATGTTCAAGGAGATTCTTCACCTGTAGAACATCAAATTCTATCATATTGCTAAAACAAAGCTTACAATATAAGAAAATGCAAAAACTCATGCAAAGAATGTTCATTGTTTCAAGTCCAAACAGCTGAGTTTCAGGAGAAAGTCCATGGACTGAAGATGTTGTTCTTCGACATCCCTGAAAGGTCTTTCTTGGTCCTGAAACAGACTTGCAGAATCCTGAAACAAAGAACTGCTAAAGAAAATAATCAACAATTATTAAAAATCCATTGACAGTTATCAAACAATTTCGAGAAAATTTCTGAAATGCCCCGGTGTCACCATGATATTTTATGAAAAATCCTTTGCTAGGATTTTTCCCCTCCTGAGGAGTTGAAGGCCTCAGGAAAGAAATGTAAACAATAACTATACTGCTCTGGAATGCAACAGGTGCATCTGTGATTGGTGCATGTTGGTTGTTTCTAATTAAGAGCTAATCACAGATGCAGCTGCATCGGACTCTGAGAGTCAGAAGATTTTGTTATGGATTCTATTCTTGTTCTTTCGCACCTTCTGATGATCTTTTCTCTCTGTTCTTTTAGTATAGTTTTTATGTAGTATTTTAATATAATATATATCATAAGATAATAAACCGGCCTTCTGAGAAAATGGAGTCAAGCCTCGTGTCTCCACACATGGAGTGTTCACCTCAACACCCTGGCCACAGCCCTTAATTGAACCAACCACTTGGGCTGAGGCTAATTCTTGGCTTTGAATACTTTGAGCTGATAGCTCTTTCCACTTTATTTTATTTTATTTTTAAAATTTTTGTGGGTTTTTTGGTTTGTTTTTTTGTTGTTGTTTTTTGTTTTCTGAAAGAAGAGCAGCAGCAGCAGATCTGTTCTGCGGTGCTGGATGGGATGTAGTCCCTGGCTCTGGTCCAGGTGGGCAGACCAGGGAACCCAGACCCAGCCCACGGGCGGTAGCCTGGGCCCTGATGGGGGAAGCAAAGCCCCCAAACCTGGCAGTAGGCAAGGCAGAGGCCCCAGCCCAGGAAAACAGCCAAACGGCCCAGACCTGGCTCGCGAGGCGGGCTCTTTGTTCTCACAACCCAGCACAACCATGCTTCCAATGCCTTGGGAGCAGTAGTGACCAAACGTCTTGTCCACCTTCCCCCAGAACTACCAGCACACACCAGCAGCTGCGGGGGGGAAGGTTTCCCGGGGATCTTGATCCCAGATCTGGGGGTGTTCTGCCCCCAGAGCAAGCAAGCAATTCTCACTTTCCACTGTGCCCCCCACCCCTGCAATGCAAATGCCAGTGTTCCCACTTTCTGCCCCTTTGGCACCACCCTGACCTCCTCTGAGCTCAGGGCCAGAGGCAGAACCTCCGGGAACCGCCCCCCCAACGTCGCTGAGGCACGTAGGGGAAGTCAGGCATTCCAAACCCCAGGGAGAAACCCCTGACCAAACGCAAATTGGCCCGCAGAAAACACTGAGTTTGAAAGTGGTCAGCTGGCAGGCGCCTGCAATCAGCTGTCGAGCCACACCTCCTCTGGAGGGCAGGCTGATGTTCCCTTCCCTGGCCCCAGCCCCCACCACAGGGGCAGCCTCGGGACAGCCCGAACAACTCTGGGGGGGGGGGGGGGTCGGGCTGATCGCTGGTGCCGCAGCAGCCACCGCTGGGGGCAGTGGGACCGCGGGCGGTTCCAGAGACGGTCCTGCGGGCTCGGCGCCGTTCTCAGAATCCTCTTGAACTGGAGCCGGGTCGGCAGGAGGTGGCGGGATTGCCGGGGCGGGCGGTGGGGCTGGCGGGAGCACATCTCCCGCCGGACTGGTTGCAGAGAGTGCAGGCACGGCAGGCAGGGAGACGGCAGCCGCTTCTGCTCCTGGTTCCGGAAGCTGCAGCCCAGGCGCAGTCAGCAGAACTGGCGGAGCCGGCCCGGGAGGCGGTGGGACAGCTGGGAGGGGGCGGCACGGCCGTGGGGTCGGCTCCCAGGGCATTCTCAGGCAGGCTGTCCAGCGCGGGGCTGCCGAATGCCTCTCTCGGTGGGGGCAGGAGCGCAAGCGCGCTCTGCAGCTCTGCTGAACTGTTGCGGTCGATTGCCTTGCCTGGCAACCCGGGCGAAGCAGTGAGACGCGGTGCTTCCACGATCGGAACGCTGACAAACTCTGCTAGAGATGGCGGGGCCACGGGCGGGGCTAGCAAACGCGGCAAAGCTGGAGGGGCCGGCCCGGAAGGCGGTGGGGCCGGCTCACCATCCCCCCACAGGGAAGGAGGGGGTGGAAAAAGCAGCTCCGTTTGCACATGCCCCAAAGAAGCAGAAAAAAACTTTTCCTCAGCCATGGGCGAAACGCTCCCCCCCACGATGCGGGGGAGCTGGGAACCAGCAGTTTCTGTCCTTGGACAGATCCTTGTCCTGCTGGGGCTGGAGGGGGTCAAACCACCCCCTGCACCAGAGGATGAACCCCACCAAGGGAGCCACGCAGTTCAAAACAGGGAAGAGAGTTGCAAACGCCGGATAAATTCTCGGCAGCCCAAAACCCCGGTCAAATGTCTCCTCAAAAAAGGACTCCATTGAAATAAATGGGCAGGAGATCTTTCTCCTTTTTAATGCCTTTATTAAAGAGAATCAGCTCAGGTGGGGAGAAATCGACGAGTCACACCCACGCTGCCACTGCTCCCAGGAGTGGTATGAAGGAGGAGGGTGATGATGCAGCTTTGTCCGCTGGTCTGCAGGCAGAGCTGGGGACTGCATCCTCACGAGAGATTAGCAGATTCCTCCTTTTCGGTCCAACACTTCGGGTCCTCTCCCTAGTGAACATCCTTTCAGGTGAGGGTGAGAAGCAAAAAGGATCTAAGCAGGCACTGGACTATGCTCCCATCCTTAGACATCACCTAGGTCCCCTAATTCTATGTTGACTCGTTGTTTTTAGGGGTTTTCCTGGAAAATTGTAAGATTTAGTGCAATGCATTTCTCATCTGCATACTAGCTCTGATGCCACTCCCATTCTCCTGGTACCTGCAGGGTCCCAGTGTCGCTCCCTGGTAAGCACCAGGGGGACAATGGCTAATCGCCAACCATTAACGGGCAATTGAAGAAGAACTCTTAACAATGAAGCTAACTTAACAGCAACTGGTCCAACCGGTTTTAACTCTGCAACCTTAAACAAAAATAGATAACTTTTTATTCATAGGGGCGCCTGGGGGAGGCCCAAAAAACCCGGGGGGGGGGGGGGGTCGGGCTGATCGCTGGTGCCGCAGCAGCCACCGCTGGGGGCAGTGGGACCGCGGGCGGTTCCAGAGACGGTCCTGCGGGCTCGGCGCCGTTCTCAGAATCCTCTTGAACTGGAGCCGGGTCGGCAGGAGGTGGCGGGATTGCCGGGGCGGGCGGTGGGGCTGGCGGGAGCACATCTCCCGCCGGACTGGTTGCAGAGAGTGCAGGCACGGCAGGCAGGGAGACGGCAGCCGCTTCTGCTCCTGGTTCCGGAAGCTGCAGCCCAGGCGCAGTCAGCAGAACTGGCGGAGCCGGCCCGGGAGGCGGTGGGACAGCTGGGAGGGGGCGGCACGGCCGTGGGGTCGGCTCCCAGGGCATTCTCAGGCAGGCTGTCCAGCGCGGGGCTGCCGAATGCCTCTCTCGGTGGGGGCAGGAGCGCAAGCGCGCTCTGCAGCTCTGCTGAACTGTTGCGGTCGATTGCCTTGCCTGGCAACCCGGGCGAAGCAGTGAGACGCGGTGCTTCCACGATCGGAACGCTGACAAACTCTGCTAGAGATGGCGGGGCCACGGGCGGGGCTAGCAAACGCGGCAAAGCTGGAGGGGCCGGCCCGGAAGGCGGTGGGGCCGGCTCACCATCCCCCCACAGGGAAGGAGGGGGTGGAAAAAGCAGCTCCGTTTGCACATGCCCCAAAGAAGCAGAAAAAAACTTTTCCTCAGCCATGGGCGAAACGCTCCCCCCCACGATGCGGGGGAGCTGGGAACCAGCAGTTTCTGTCCTTGGACAGATCCTTGTCCTGCTGGGGCTGGAGGGGGTCAAACCACCCCCTGCACCAGAGGATGAACCCCACCAAGGGAGCCACGCAGTTCAAAACAGGGAAGAGAGTTGCAAACGCCGGATAAATTCTCGGCAGCCCAAAACCCCGGTCAAATGTCTCCTCAAAAAAGGACTCCATTGAAATAAATGGGCAGGAGATCTTTCTCCTTTTTAATGCCTTTATTAAAGAGAATCAGCTCAGGTGGGGAGAAATCGACGAGTCACACCCACGCTGCCACTGCTCCCAGGAGTGGTATGAAGGAGGAGGGTGATGATGCAGCTTTGTCCGCTGGTCTGCAGCAGAGCTGGGGACTGCATCCTCA
>NW_024527566.1:6912-29280 GCF_017590135.1 Pyrgilauda ruficollis
CAACACTTCGGGTCCTCTCCCTAGTGAACATCTTTTGAGATTAGGGTGAGAAGCAAAAAGGATCCAAGCAGGCACTGGACTACGCGCCCATCCTTAGACATCACCTAGGTCCCCTAATTCTATGTTGGCTCGTTGTTTTTAGGGGTTTTCCTGGAAAACGGGAAGATTTGGAGCAATGCATTTCTCATCTGCATAGGAGGTCTCAGGCCACTCCCATTCTCCTGGTGCTGCAGTGTCCAGGTGTTGCTCCCTGGCAAGCACCAGGGGGACAATGGCTTAATCGCCAACCATTAACGGGCAATTGAAGAAGAACTCTTAACAATGAAGCTAACTTAACAGCAACTGGTCCAACCGGTTTTAACTCTGCAACCTTAAACAAAAATAGATAACTTTTTATTCATAACATCCATGATCTCCCAGATATTTAAATCGAGGGAGCATGTGAGATCTGAAAAAAACCCATGGAACTTCGTCCATCTAAAAAACTCATAGAAATGTCTCTTCACCATAAGAACTCTGTCCTGGCATCCCCAAGTTTGCCAGAGGGTAATAAAGTCCTCCTCTGAACGAGAGAATGGAACCTCACTTTCCGAAGGTACATTTTCCCAAATTTCAGTCCACATTTTGCAAAGGGCAGTATTTTCAGGAAGGGAAGAATTAACAGCACCTTGAGACAGTGTCCTTTTGGCTTCAGCAGCTGCACAGCCTAGGTTTTGCTCTGCAATGGTCTCCGGACATGATGTCTGGAAAACTTCAGGAGGTTCTTCTTTGTTCAGCCTTGGCTGTGAACTCTGCCCATCTTCAGGGTCTTGGTTCTTGAGCTCCAGGCTAGAACCCACTTCTGTGGTCACCATTTTTCCTTTGACTCCATGAAGGGGTAATCAATGTGACTCACTCGAGGTCACCAATTGTCGATGTGTTTGTGGGTCCCAGGATGAGGGAAGAGATTAATCTGACTCCATATTTCTTAGAAGGCTGATTTATTATATTATGATATTATATTATATTAAAAATACTATACTAAAGCTATACTAAAAAGAATAGAGAAAGGATTATATTAGAAGGCTAGGAAAGGAATGAATAATAAAAACTCGTGACAGACAGAGAGTCTGACACAGCTGGCTGTGATTGGCCATTAAGTAAAACAAGTCACATGAGACCAAGCAAAGATGCACCTGTTGGTAAACAAACTCCAGACCACATTGCAAGGCAATCACATAGTTATTGTTTACATTTCTTTTCGGAGGCTTCTCAGCTTCTCAGAAGAAAATCCTAGCGAAAGGATTTTCATAAAATATCACAGTGACAATCAACCATGTGCAACCTGGTCCCTGAGCAAAGATAACCCCACAAATGGGTTTGTCTGTACTCGAGGCACAATTAGTCCAAACTGTCAAACTGTCTTCCCTAACAAACCTCTGACATGTACCACTCGGACTTTGTCTATGTCTACTGTATGCAGGCGTTCAGTTTGGGCAGGGCCTGTTCAGTTGGTGGAGCCTCGGGTGTTAACAAACCAGGTGGCCTTTGCTAGATACTGCTCCCAATTTTTTAAAGATCCCCCATCCAGTACTTTCAGGGTGGTTTTTAACAGTCCATTGTACCTCTCCACTTTGCCTGCAGCTGGTGCATGGTAGGGGATATGGTACACCCACTCAATGCCATGTTCCCTAGCCCAGGTGTTGATAAGGCTGTTCTTGAAATGTCTGACTCAACTCTCTTTAGGGTACCATGCCTCCAAAGGACTTGCTTTTCAAGGCCCAGGATGGCGTTACAGGCCATAGCATGAGGTACAGGATAGGTTTCCAACCATCCCGTGGTGGCTTCTACCATTGTGAACACGTAGTGCTTACCTTGGCATGTCTGGGGCAGTGTAATGTAATCAATCTACCAGGCCTCCCCATACTTATATTTGGACCACCACCCACCATCCCATAAGGGCTTCACCCACCTGGCCTGCTTGATGGCAGCACATGTCTCACAGTCATGGATAACCTGCGAAATACTGTCCATGACTAAATCCACCACTTGGTCTTGTGCCCACTTATAGGTGGCATCTCTACCCTGATGACCTGAGGCATCATGGGCCCATCGAGCTAGGAATAACTCTCCCTTGTGTTCCCAATCTAGGTCTATTTTTGACACCTCTGTCTCTGCAGCCTGATCTACCTGCTTGTTTTTTCGCTGTTCCTCATTAGCTCTACTCTTAGGGACATGGATATCTACATGGTGGACTTTCACAGATAGTTTGTCTACCCTGGTAGCCATGTCTTTCCACTCATCAGCAGCCTAAATTGGTTTGCCTCTCTGCTGCCAATTAGCCTTTTTCCACCTCTCCAGCCATCCCCACAGAGCATTGGCTATCATCCATGAATCGTTGTAGAGGTAGAGCTTTGGCCACTTCTGTCTTTTAGCAATGTCCAGGGCCAGCTGAACAGGTTTGAGTTCAGCAAGTTGGCTTGATCCACCTTCTCCTTCAGTAGCTTCTGCAACCTGTCGTGTGGGGCTCCATACAGCTGCTTTCCACTTCAAGTCCATCCCTACAATGTGACAAGGACTGTCAGTGAAAAGAGCATAGCATGTTTCTTCTGCTGGTAGTTGGTTGTATGGTGGAGCTTCTTCAGCATGTGTCACCTGCTCTTGTTCCTCTTTGTCAGCGAAACCAAAGTTTTCACCTTCAGGCCAATTTGATCTTATCAGCAAAATCCCAGGGCGATTCAGTTTTCCAATACGGGTATGTTGTGTGATGAGAGCAATCTACTTGTTCCATGTGGCATTAGTGGCATGGTGGGTAGAGTGAACCTTTCCTTTATACATCCACCCCAGCACCGGTAGTTGGGGTGCCAGGAGGAGTTTTGTTTAAGTGCCTATTACCTCTGAAGTGGCTTTGACTCCTACATAGGCTGCTAAAATTTCCTTCTCTGTTGGGGTGTAGTTGGCTTCAGACCCTCTGTAGCTTCGGCTCCAGAATCCCCATCATTTGCCTCGAGTCTCCCCAGGCACCTTCTGCCAAAGGCTCCAGGACAAACCATGGTTCTCG
Source organism: Pyrgilauda ruficollis (assembly GCF_017590135.1). Lineage (NCBI taxonomy): Eukaryota > Metazoa > Chordata > Aves > Passeriformes > Passeridae > Pyrgilauda > Pyrgilauda ruficollis. Next base: position 9,953 of record NW_024527566.1, read on the forward strand.
GCTGCAGAGTAGAGCACGTTCTTCACATCTGGTCCTGTCCTGACTGGGTCAAGGGCCACCGCATGAGCCATCTCCTGCTTAATCTGGGCAAAGGCTCGTTGCTGTTCAGAGCCCCACTGGAAAGTGTTCTTCTTGAGGGGGGGCCAGGTAGAGAGGGCTTAAAACCTGTCTGTACTCAGGAATATGCATTCTCCAAAAGCCTATGGCACCTAGGAAAGCTTGTGTTTTTTTCTTGTTGGTCGGTGGACACATTGCTGTGATCTTGTTAATGACATCGGTGGGAATCTGACGCTGTCCATCTTGCTACTTTACTCCCAGGAAGTGGATCTCTCAAGCAGGTCCCTTAACTTTGCTCTTCTTGATGGCAAAACCAGCTTTACAGGAAACAAGACTCCTGGACAACTGACCAATATGATTAAACAGAAGCTGTTTATTGTTTACATTATGCACTTATTTATACATTCTAATTGTACTGCACATGCTGATCATGCTCTTCTTCATTGGTGCCTCTATCTTGTCCAGGAGCCTTGCATGCACCTCTCAGAATACGTGATTGGTCACAGTCCATGTGCTTTGCTGCCCTCCGTTATCTAGTTCTTGTGGTCTTGGAATTCTGTTTCTCAGCTGCTTCTTTCTTATTTTAGCACAGTTTATGTCTTAGTAACCTTGATGAATTCCAGAAGATCCTGAGACAATTCTGATAAGAACAGTTACAAGTGGTATGGCTAGTGCACACTGAGGCCTAAGTTGTTCAGATACACTGCTACACAGCTTTCAGGAGAATCTGGATCATTTTCTCTCCTTTCTCAAACACTTCTGCTGCCGTGTTCCCCCACACAATGATGTCATCAATGTACTGCAGATGTTCTGGAGCTTCACCCTTTTCCAGTGCAGCCTGGATCAGTGCATGGCAGATGGCGGGGCTGTGCTTTCACCCCTGGGGTAATCGGTTCCAGGTATACTGCACTCCCCTCCAAGTGAAGGCAAACTGAGGCCTGCATTCTGCTGCCAAAGGAAAGAAGAAAAATGCATTGGCAGTGTCAACAGTGGCATACCCCTTCACTGCATTGGAGTCCAGCTCATACTGGAGCTCCAACATGTCTGGCACAATAGCACTCAATGGTGGAGTCTATTCAAGGCATAATAGTCCACAGTCAATCTCCATTCTCCTTCAGATTTGCGCACAGGCCAAATGGGGCTGTTGAAGGGTGAGTGGATTTTGCTGACCACCCTTTGGCTCTCCACCTCACGGATCACCTTATGGATGGGAATCACAGCATCACGAGCATCACAAGTTGTTCGGTACTGTTGGCCATGAACTGTCAATATGGCAATTGGTACTCATTGCTCTTCTCCCTTCATCAGATGGGTTCTTTGATAGTCCAGGCAAGGTGTTCAATTGCTTAACGCCCTCTGTCTCTTCAGCCACTGTTGTATTGCACTAAATAGTTTAAGTAGTTGTTGCTTTTGCACTGGATGTTTGGTAATTTGCCCTGATCCCATGGTTTGCCCCATTCTTTCCCCCCCCCCCCCCCAAAGTCCAGCTCATACTGGAGCTCCAACATGTCTGGCACAATAGCACTCAATGGTGGAGTCTATTCAAGGCATAATAGTCCACAGTCAATCTCCATTCTCCTTCAGATTTGCGCACAGGCCAAATGGGGCTGTTGAAGGGTGAGTGGATTTTGCTGACCACCCTTTGGCTCTCCACCTCACGGATCACCTTATGGATGGGAATCACAGCATCACGAGCATCACAAGTTGTTCGGTACTGTTGGCCATGAACTGTCAATATGGCAATTGGTACTCATTGCTCTTCTCCCTTCATCAGATGGGTTCTTTGATAGTCCAGGCAAGGTGTTCAATTGCTTAACGCCCTCTGTCTCTTCAGCCACTGTTGTATTGACTGTGGCCCCCTTCCTCCGCCACCCTTCCCCTGAGCTTAAAATCTCCCGGGAGGAGACCCCCAAGCCTCTTTCTCCCCTGGGACACCACCTCTTTCCCATCTCAGACCCCCTGGAGTAATTCCACAATAAAGCTGTGGGATTTTTGGTCCCAAGGAGAAGAGTGCCTCAAGACTTTTGTCCTTGTAAAGGCTGCGAGGGTCCAGGGTCCAGAGCTAGAGCTAGCCGGTTCAGACCCAAAGGCCCCAGGAGAGATCAGCCTTTACAAGCCACTATCCCAAACGCCCACCTGAGTTCCCTTAGGTCTTTGAAATACCCACTTCGGAGGAAGTCTATGCCTAAAATGCATGAGGCCCCTGGGCCAGTCACATTAGTGTTTCTTCCACTCATTTCCAGTCAGGCTCACCCCAGTTTCCACTAAAGTCAAATCCTGTGATCCCCCTGTCACTCCAGCAATAGAAACAGATTCTGCCCCCACTTGTCTTGATGGGATTAATGTGCACTGTGCACCAGTATCGACCAAAGCTTTATATTTTTGTGGTTCAGATGTGCCAGGCAAATGGCACACAGTCCAAAAAACACGGTTTTCCCCAGCCTTTACCTGGCTAGAGGCAGGGCCTCTCTAAGCCTAGCTATCCTTCTTTCCCTGGCCATATGTCTTACAGGTTGCTTCAAGGGGATCGGACATGTCATCATCATCATACCTGGCAGTTTGGCTTCAGGTAACTGGAGCTGTTTCCTTTCTGGTGGAACTTCTTCTCTGCGTCTTGTTGTCCTTCAATTCAAGCACCCGTTGTTCCAGAGCAGCAGTAGATTTTCCATCCCACCTCCTTGTGTTTTCCCCACTGTGGCAGCCACTCTCTGGTCACAGAGAGCAACAGGCACAACTTTCCCAGGCATGTCCTGGGGAAGGCTGTGAGAAGATCAGAGAAAAGAATGAGAAACAATTCTTATCTTCACTTGCTGCACCTGTTGTTGTGCACATGTGGAACGTGTTATGGAGATTTGTTTACCAAAGGGTGGTTTCTTAATTAGCCAGTGGTGATGGTGTTTTGATTAATTGACTAATCTGGTCTGTCTGTATCGGACTGTCTGTAAGGGCGATGGGTTTCTTAATAAGTATAGTATAATAAAGCAACTGATCAGACTTCTGGAATCATGGAGTCAATGCTAATTATTACCTGGCCGGGGACGTCATGCTATGATACCCCACAATCACACATGAAGAACCACAGCTCAGCTTGTGGGGTGTACCTTCTCTCCCTATCTGAGGGATGTCTGCGTTTGGTACCAGAACCTCTGATCTGTACTGCCGAGATTTGGAGAAAGCCCTCTTTAATCTCCTCCCTGAGTTTCTTGTGATTCTCCTCCAGCTTATCTTCTGATATCTGCAGATGTGTTTCCACAGCTGCAATTCTTGCATGTGTTGGGCCATGTACAGCATCTGCATATGCTCAGAGCTTCTTTGCCATGTCAAGCACAGTCTCATCCCTGTCATCCCACTTCATTATTGCTAAAGCAGACAAGTATTCTTGTAGCCCAAGTCGTACAAGTTTTTGCCACATCACGGATGTACATGTTACCAAGTCTGTATTCTTAGTTGTTAGGTCATCTGAGAAGACAATCTCTGCCACTGTCATTTCTCTCAATCATTGAATCCCTTGTTCTATGGTCTTCCACTGGGTTTGCTGCATATAGTGATTGTCTGCACACAGATGTCTTTGTGCCACACTTCCCAAGATCCGTGCCCAGAGGCTGTGAGGGTTAGCCCCCCTCATCATTCCTTGGTCAATGATGGGATCATGTGAGAGGGATCCCAAATGCCTTGCTTCAGTGCCATCCAGAATTGTAGCCTTGCCTGCAGCATCCCAAAGATGGACCAACCAACTAATTATAGATTCATCAGGTCACTGAGTGTAATCCTTCCTTAGGCCACGAATGTCCTTCAGGGAAAAGGACACAATAGCGACTTCTGATTTTGTGGGAGCTGGCTTTGAGGGTCCTTCCCCTGGATCATCATTGTCCACTGGTTGAGATCGGTTTTCTTTTTGTGCTTCTTTCCTGGGGTAGTGACTGCCATTGGCTTAGGCTCACTGGTTTAGCTACAACCTGAGGAGCTGGGGTGTTGGCTGCAGCCTGGGTGACTGGGGTAGCTGCTGATTTATCTCCCTGCCCCCCTGCCTCTATCTGCTGCCCTACAGTATCTAGCAGCATGCAATAGGCATAGGCCAGGGCCCAGTTTATTGCAATGATCTTTTTTCTCCTTAGAGTCATCATGGCACTTCTTTCAGGTATTTCCCCACCTCAGCTGGGTTCTGTATTTGTTCACATGAAAAGTGCCAGGCTATAAGGTCAGAAAATTCCTTCAGGATTTGGCCCTGATCCTCCCATTCTCCACACCACTTGGGATTTTCCATGCCTGGCTCTACTCCTGGGTCAGGGGTCTCATCAGCCCATCTGGACATACCAGCCATCACTCTAGACACACTGCAGACCATATAGAGGAAGCCTACCAGATAAAACACAAGGAAGGTGGTCTCTTTAACATTCAGGGGAAACTGAACGTTCTCCAAAAGTGATGTAACAGATTCAAAGGAAAAGAAGGAAAGGAGAGACTGAATAGCCTCATTTCCTGCTCCTCCTCTAACAAACTGGGTGCAATTACTAATAAACCCCCAAAACATGCTACTGGAACTAGGATGCAGGATAGGATGAAGAAACCATAAATCATACTTATCTTGAACAAACTCCAGTACCTTTGTAAACTCTCTATAAATCATTATTACCAAGCCCAGCACAAAAGCTATTTTAATCTGTGCCTCTCTACTCTAAAAACTAAGTGTTAGGGACAATACTGGAGCCATCGCCAGATAAGAAAATAAGCCTAGGGAACAGAAAGGTATTAAAACCTCAAAAAAGCCTAGGGACCAGTATCGTAGCAGCGGGCTCCACTGGGGAATAATGAGCATTGACTCCACGATTGCAGAAGGCTGATCAATTGCTTTATTGTTACTACACTATACTATATTATTAAGAAAAACCCATTGCCCTTGCCAGACAGTCACGACACACACGTGGATCCAATTGGTCAATAAATCCAAAACACCATCACCAGTGTCCAATTAAGAAATCACCCTTTGGTAAACAAACCTCCATAACACATTCCACATGTGCACAACAACAGGTGCAGCAAGTGGAGATAAAAATTGTTTCTCATTCTTTCCTCTGAGCTTTCTCACAGCTTCCCAGGAAAATCCTGGGAGAGAGCTATGTCTCTCTCTGTTCAGAGGATATGTGATTACCACAGACCAGAGACACATGAAGGCCTCTACCCAGAGAGACATTATGAATTCAAGCAACATGGCTACTGACTGCTTTATCCCAATACAGAGTAAGTAAAACCAAAATGCAATCAGTACAAATTTTTTCCACTTTCTCAAGTCACATGCTGGGTGCCAAAAAATGTACTTGTTTTGGTTTAGGGCAAATTTGGAAGAAAAGCTCAGAATGGGGTCCATCTAGAAAGCAAATTCAAGAGGCCCCTCCCCCAACTGGTTTGGCAAAAGATTTCCTTGGACAAAAGTGGAAAAACCTGTTTATTTAACAAGCAAAGTATTCACAAGCATGAAAAAAAAAAATGAATAATATTAAACAATGGAACCTCTCGTTGTTCTGAAGAGATGGCAAATTCAGAGACAGTCCTTTTCATGGGATGTAGCTCGGCTCAGTCTCTTATCAGTCTCTCTGGTGCTGGAAAATGCTGCATCCCAGGCCCTGGTGAGCCACAGGTGTGAGCTCCCAGTGTTTTTCTGGGTTTTCAGTCCAGAGCAGGCTTGAACAGTTCCAAGAAAAAGAAAAACCACAGTCCGGGGAAATTCTCTACCTCAGCTAGCTAAAAAGAAAACTAACTAAAAGCAAAGGAGAGCTCCCTCTCACATGTCTGTGCTGCAGACAACACAGTCTGTGTGAAGGAAAAATGCAGGGGAGCAAGTGCAGTTTCTGAAAACAAACTGCACTCTTCTCCTCTCCCCCGCTTCATTCTTGGAACCAGTCTTAAAGGTTCAGAACTTAATATCCAGCATAAACAGAACAGACAATTGGGGATACAAGCATCCAAAGTCACCCTAGAACAGTACAGAAGAAGGAGGCTGGTAGGAGCAGGACACAAAGCATGTGGAGATAATCCTAAAAGTTTGATGTTACAGGTGACCATGTTCTAGCACTATTTAATTTACTGGAAAAGCAGAGAGTATGTTGTAAAAATACAGATCACTATCTCCTTCAAATCTGTACTCTGAGCTTTGACATGGGAGGAAAGAAGGAACCCCATTACTGACATCTCTTACTACTGCTAATCACATTCTTGTTCAGATACCATGGTGTTGGCGGTAGAGACAGACGGGGAAGACTGATTTGGTGGTCAGAATCTGATTTATTGTGGCATACAAATGCTTATATACTATTTTAGTGTGAAAAATGCATATTTTATTATTGGGGTTTCGCAAATATTAAAATGAATATTATATGTGTTATGTTAGAAAGTTATGCTATATTAATTTTCTTATGTAGCGTGTTAAATATAGTTTTAGGTTATAACAATGTTAAAATAGAAACTATGTAGGTGGGAGGCTAGTAATGTTTCACTACAATGACTAGGTTAAAGATCACATAAACAAACATGCATTTTAAACACGTCTTGCTTGCAGAAGTCTGATGTAATTTCCTTTTTCCGGTAAACCTATCTGATTGAATCTTCTTGCAATCCTCAAAGTTCTGTTTGCTATTGCCAAGGCATCCCGTTATCAAATCTCTTATGTTAACCAGGTCCAAAGTCCATTGTCTGTCTTGTGTTCCCCAACATCCCAACACCATGGTTTTGTGGAGCATATTTGCTGTAAAAAATAGGCATGCAAAGTAAATTTTTAAATCTCCTTGTTTTCTCTATCTTCCTGGGCTTTAATTTTCATGAGTCCAAGTAACACGGCTTTCTGCAGTACCAACTGGACTTCTGTATAATGTTGTCATGATCCAATTATTAAAGTTATTAGAAGTTCCTCTGCCCAAATTAAGGTACAAATAAGACCATGTGCCAATGCCAATAGTATGGATTTTATTTGATAGTAAATATGAGAAAGAGAGAGAGAAGAAAGAGATAGAAAATAGGTGGAGGGGGAACAGAAAGAGAGTAACAGAGACAGAATAAGGAAAATATCACCACTCCATGAATCCCAACAATGTTCTCTTGATCCTCTCCAGCTGGTCTTCTTGGTGGTGAAGGTGCCCCATAAAAGCATAGACTCTGATGGGTTAATATACACTCAGGCCACGTGACAATGTCCAGGTATGTCCCCCGGGTTGGGGGGGGCAGTCTCTTGCAGCAGACTTTTGATCTGTTGCGTCACGTGCAATCCTGTGGTGCATGGCTTCTGGGGAACACTTTGGGGGGGGGGTCTTTGATGGATTATGACACTGATACCTTGGGGGTTAGCTTTCTATTTTTTTCTTTTTTTTCTTTTTGATTTTGGGCTGCTTTGGTGTGTGGGTCTGAGTTTCATATAAGGGGATAGTAAGCTCTTTTCACAGAGTAGGTAGACACAACAACGCCTTCTCTAGCCGGGGACCCAAGGACAGCCAGATCCAGATCTCAGGCCTAAGAGTATAAAGAACATGAACTGAAGAGAGAAAAAATAAGAAGGATGGGACTTCATGGGCTGGGGCTGTAATTGGACAATTAGTTCAAATATGCTAATGGACCAAAACTTATAAAAATGTGAGATCTTGTGACCAAGCCCTCTTTTTGCTTCCATCTTGGAGCTATCCGGGCAGAACCAAAGCCATGTCTCTGGTACTGCCCAGGTGTGGCCTTTGAAGGCCCTTCAATAAATATCCTTTTATTCCCCTTAACTCTGTCTAGCCTCTGTTCCAGCTGTTTAAGGCAGCAACACCCCCTCAGCTGCCTCCCACATGAATGTCCCATGGATGTGGCCTGTAGGGTTGGGGGTTCCACAGCTGGGCCAGTTTGTGTAAGGGAGGATGGGTGTTCACTGCCTCTCATCAGAGGTTACGCCATGCACCTGAAACCTCTTCCCCCACCTCCCCTTATTACAGGGGGCATAAACCTGGCTTCTCTGGGTTGTGGTCTCCCCTACCGCAAACCCAGCTAGGGAACAATCTCTGCTGGGTTTGGCTCTTTTGTGGGTGCATTCCTTTCCCTCAGCCTTGTTCATTTTTCCTTAGGCCTGAGACAATTGAACAATAGCATCCCCTTTATCTTATCTAGGCAGCTTAACTTACAGCCCAAAGTTCCAGTCAGGCATCTTCAGGGAGGCTTCTTTGGTTGTAGCTTCTTTATAGAGTTTTTTTGACAATGAGCAAAACTCTTTCATAGCAATGTTTAAGGCATGAATCATTTCAGTCTGACAAATGTAAGAAAGTTAGACTTTTCAAAATAGTCTTATTTGTTTATATTTCATGCTAAATTTTCAAAGGGAATTGTTTCCCTTACCTCTTTCTCAAGTGTCTTGGTTTGAAAAGACAGGTGTCTGCTAAGGAAGGCAGGAGCCTCCCTTCAAATGGAAAATGTAAACCCCCTCCCTCTGAATTATTATAATTTTGAAATTAAGGGTCTCTCAGGCAAAGATATGGGAGTAAGAATAACAGTTTTTTATAAGGAAAAAGAAAAGAAAATATAAAAATAAAAATGGAGTAATACAAAACAACACTGACAGAGTCAGAATACAACCTGACACCCAGTTGATCCAGGTGTTGGTAGTAGTCTGATTAAATGGGGGCTGCAGTCCTCCTGGAGTGATAGATGTGGTTCTGTTGAAGCAGTGATCCTGTAGAAGGGTGTAGTTTTCCTCTGAAGGTCCAATGGTGGTGTAGATGTGCCCGGTCTTCCTCTGGGAATCCAGTAGAGAAGAAAGTTGTTCCTCTGGGAATCCCATAGAAGAAGGCTACCTGTGGTGTTCCAAATCTCAGATTATATTCAGGTAGGAATGCTTGGTTCCTCCCCCTGGGCAGAGCATATCACAATGGGATGATGTAATTTTGTCAGTCATGCAATGGCACTCAATGGCCCATTAACAGAAGATATTTCCCAGAGGGAGGATTGGTTATGGAAGAGATAAAGAAAATGGCACAATTAAGAAAAGATAACTGCCCCAAATCCAACAGATGGCAATAGAATACACACCCCCAGCTACATCTTGCAACCTAAGACATCAAGACTTAGTATTTTGCTATTTTTATTTTAAAAAAGTTTAATTTTGCTGTAAAGAACACAGAGAAAAACTTTTAAGTGATTTATTTTTCATAGTAATAATAATAATATTAGTATTAGGCAAAGAAAGAAACATATTTTTGTGAAACTTACCAACAGCCAGCAGATTTACAACAAGGGGATGTTTTATCCAGACTTACAAACAGATGCAACACAGTCATGTAAGGACATCACTGGTCCATAAGAGATGGTATAATGTGTGCATAACAAATATTTTAATGTAGGGGAAGTTGTAGAGCTTCTTTTATGGTGAAACCTAGGTGATATGTAACAAAAGGTTAACCATAACTAATATTGTAACAAGATATTGTAAATATGCAGGCAAAGCAAGCAAGATAGCAGAGAAGCTGAGATACATGCAAGCAAAGAAAAGCAAGATAGTAAGTTTTAACAGAACTTGCAAAATGCAAAATTACCTAAAAACAGACTGAAAAACAAGAGCATAGGGCATGCATTGAAGACAGAGGTAAAAAGTTCAAATGTGAGGAAGACTACAAAAGTCTTCATCAAAGACCACCAGAACACTGACAGCCACCACAGAAGGAACTGATGCATGCGCAAAAGCAACAAACTTATATAACCATGTTATAAATGAGCAATGCAATGGTTGGCTCTCACAATTAAAGGATGAATATTATGTGTATGTTAAGAGACATTTTATAAATGTATAGTTATGTTATTGTAATATGTCCTCCCATAGTCCTCTTTCCCCTCCCCTAGTATTGTTGTCACGGGATGGCCTTGGTAGTCGGGGCATTTGGGGAGGGCTGGCTTGTTATTATGGCAACACTTGACCTCCAATCAAGATGTAAGAAAGTGATCTCCACCAATGGATCGCAAAGAAGGAGTTGACTGACAAAACTTTGGGAGGGGCTAGTAGTATAAAATGCAAACCATCCATTTTGTAGACTAGCACATGGCAGTTTAGTCTTATGTTCTTTCTCCTTATTCAGTCTTTTGTTGTATTTTGTTAAGGTTTAATAAACCTTTGAAATTTTAAAAGTGAGCATCGTTTCTCACAACCATGACACAGCTTTATGCAAATATGAGTAAGCTAATGATATGTTGTAATTGTGACCTTGCATGGAAGGACTTTTAAAATGTAACCATAGGCTAGAGGACAGTGAGTGAGTTTGTGGCAGAACAATCCCCCTCACTCCTGGCACTGAAGAAACAAATACCTGTTCTATAGCCATTTGACTATAGAGTGTTTTGGGCTCTTTTTACCGAGTTTTGGGCATCAATGAATTTAAACAATTTCATCTGTAAGTAAACTGTTAAAAATAGGTTAGAAACAGTTGTAAAATAGTTGATAATTGTTAAACATGTACTGTTAGTTTGGTTGTGGTAAAAGGGGTTTAAAAGGGTAGTTGTAAGAAATACGGTACTCAGTGTACCATAATACACCTAAGTAAAGTGCACCGCCCCCAAGTGGAAACAAGCCAGCCTGGACAGAACTGTAATGGGACAATCAAGCACCTTAAACCTTCATGCAAATGAAGGATCCAAAAATAAACCAATCCAAAGGGACAAAAAGCAGGTTAAAAAGGGGCTTCTGACCCACTGAATCTGTGCCGCTCCATCTGGGACATCGGGGACATTGCTACATCGCTGCTAAGAAGACCCAGTGCCGGCGTTGCACCATCCTCGACTGGAACGCTACTGCTTGGCCCGTGGGCCCCCATGCTTTAGGCCTTTCTTTTTATTATAATAAATGCTGAAATCACTTTTAGTACCGGGAGCCTGCTCTCGTTTTTAACATAAACAAAAGGGCAGTTGTTATAGTAGGAACTTTGGCAATTGTCCAATTCACTCCCTCATTTCCCCTCTACTAGTAGAAGGAGTTTTTAGTGAGCACTTCCTTCAGAATCATCCTTAACTGTGTTATAGATGACTAATGCGATGGTTGACTCTCACAATTAAAGAGTGAATATTAAGAGAAGTTTTATAGATGTTATGTTTCCCCTCCCCCTTGCATTGTTACCATGGGATGGCCTTAGTTGTCGGGACATTTGGGAAGGTCAGCTTATTACTATGGTAGCACCTGACCTCCAATCAAGATGTAAGAAAGTGATCTCCACCGCTGGACAGCAAAGAAGGAGTCAATTGACAAGAGTTTGGGAGGGGCTAGAGGTATAAAGGGTGGAACATCCATTTTGTGGATGAGCACATGGTGATAGAATCCTTTGCTCCCTGCGCTGTATCATTTTCTTTATTCAGTCTTCTGTTGTATTTTTGATAAGGTTTTAATAAACCTTCTAAATTTTTGAAAGTGAGTATCATTTCTCACAACTGGAATCAGTGGTTTGGTTTGATTTTATTTGTCATTCAGTTTGAAGTGACAAGGGGTTTCTAGCTAGCCAGTATCTTGGTTAGTTTGTCCTTCGGTCTCTTACGTGTTTCTTGCACAGCCCCTGTATTGAGTTTCTCCCTCCTTCTAAACTCTAGAGTCTTTCCCATCTTTTCTGTAATGTCTTCTCACTTATCCAGATTGATTTTCCTGCCTATTCCTTAATAGGGACTCACCCCTACAAAACTCTTGCCCACTGGTGCTCCTTAGGGCATTTTACAGAGACATTCTATGAAGGTTTGTTATCAGGGACCCATGTCAGACTGCACCCTACACCCCTCCTGTTTTTACCACTTGTTGGAGGTTAGGCTTTTTCCTTTTGTTTCCTTCTCTTATGGAATTTTGTCCCATTTGTTGCTAAGACACAATAACTACTGGTACTTGAGACAAAAGATATAGCTGAGGGGGAGGAGGAAGAGGGTATTCTCTTGGGAAGGGCAGAGATACCTTGAGATTTTGGGCTGGGGGGGAGGGGCTAGGTACAGCTCCTAGCTCTCACTCCTGGCATCAGAGGGGAGACAGGCTGCAGTCACTGTGGGGAGAATTCATTGCCACCACTGTGGGGCACCATCTCCTGCTGTCCTCTACTGTGAGTGAATCTCTGCTTGTAAGAATGGCTGTTGGACTGGGACCTTATTAACACCCTACCTCACTAGAAAGGACCCTCACCATCTACTTGGGTGACTCAGGGGAAAACCCAGGACCCCGAGCCCCCTCCCCCCTCCAAGGGACCCTCTCCCGACTGTATTCGGGAGCTGGGCTGCCGCTGCCCAGCCCTGATGTTTCTTTGCCACTGCTCCAGGTTTTTCTCTTTACTGTAACCCCACACTCCCTGCCTGCCGGGACACCCCACAGCTCCTACTACAGCTGCGGAGTTTCTGATACATTTTGTTTGCCACTACAGGGTCTAGTCGTCCAGCTTGCGGCTTCCAAGGTTCTCGCTACAGCGCATTTTGCTGTTTGGAGGGACACCAGGATCGTCTGCCAGCCATGAGTTTGTAAAGGAAGCCCCTTTTCTCTGTCTTCCATCAGCTGCGCCTGCCATTACCCACATGAAGAAGTAACTGAGCTCTCACCACAGTGCCCCCTGCAGCTGCAGGGGAATCATCGCAGTTGCCCTGCTCAGCTGGGAGCCAACAGTGCCCCTGCTGGCTCTGACCATAATGGCACCAAAAGGGAAAGTCCTTGACAGCTGAGAGAAGGCTGTTACTGGGTTTTCTGGTTTTGTTTGTTGTTGCTGCCATTGTTGTTGTTTGTTTGCCTTGTTATACATGAGAGGAAAGATGTATGCTAATGTCCTTACAAATAATTTGATGGGTGAAGGTATGGGTGTTAATGTCTTTGAAATGAGTCCTAATGTCTCTACTGACTTTGGGCAGCAGGTTTTTTACCTGGCCCAGACAGCTTGACTCCTGAAACAGATGAGGGTCTGCACAAGGCTGAGCTTCTGAACTTTGGGGTAAAACAGTAGGTTCAAGGGGGGAATATGTGGAAGGCAATTTGAGAAGGCTGTACCTTCCTAGTACCTCAGCCAATGAAGAAAAGAAGAGGACAACATGCGGCCAAGAGTTAGGATAAAAGGGAGGCTGTGCCTTCCAAAGTGGCAACTTCGAGAGTGGGAAAACCCCGCAGGCATGTGCTCTGGTCGACTTTCTCCATTTATTCAAATAAAATTGAAGAACTTCTCTGTCTCCTTTTTGGACATAAATCTCTGGCATTTGTGAATTTTCCTGAAAATTGGGGGCTGGGTCCAGGATCCTTCCACTGACTGGGGACAGCACATAGCAAGAGGAGCTGGAGGTGCACCTCACCCAGTTTCGATGACCAGCTCCCTTTGGTGCTGGCCAGCACCCAGTGATTGATGGGGTACCCGAGACTGTCCAGGAGACAGACGAGAGGCGGAGCAGGGCATGTCCGTGAAAGGGTCCACAGGGAGACGCAGACCAGAAGGGGTCCATGAAGAGTCTATAGGAAAGGACCACTGGACATGGATGCCCAGAGGGGGCAGTAAGGGTAAGTCGAGAAGGGTCTTGGCAAATCTCACCAATGAGTACATCTTCAGGGGGTAAAACATGGCAGGGCACCCAGGGTGGGAAACAAAGGAAAGTCATAAAAAGGATCTTGACTGTAGGGATGACGATCCCAAACTACCTTTGAAGAGTCCTTTAAGAGAATGTTGAGATGGTTTGCACATTCTTCTAGAGGTAGTTAAAAGGACATGGACACCCAGAGCGGGCAATATACGGGAAGATGGATGCCCAGAGGTGGCAATAAGAGGCACCAAGAAAGGGTCTTGGCAACCCGTGCCCAGAGGGGGCAGTATGGTGTTGGCTTGGGAAAGGATTGGTCAAAGGGGAGTGTGGAGAAATATGGTTAAGGGAAATAGCAGCTGGAGGCTATGTGATAAGGAAAGACTGGGACATTCACTGCCTTATCTTCCAAATCTGCAGTCTAATACAGGGCTGGCTTCCAGGATAGGGAAAACAGGAAAGTATTGTTCCTACACGCCCCCAACCCTGGTCGTTATGGAGCCAAGGTGGAGGATTTGGGTTTTGTAAGGGGATTCCTCTACAGTAAGGAGTGCCGAGGCTGGGTGCAGGAGTGCAGGATCAGCAGCATGAGCTGGGGATCTGTGGGGGAAGTGCAGGACCAAGCTGAGGGTGTGGGACAGCTGGGGCTCGGCGCCAGAAGGTGCCCAACACTGCCATCCCCAGGCAGGGGCTGCAGTGGCCACTGGTCCTATGAGGTTGCAGGATGCCCTGGCCACCTGCCCATCCCTGTAGCACCATTGGCTGTGCCTGCCTTTCAAGACCTGGTGCTTTACAGAGCTTGTGGTGCTGCAAGAGTGGCCCAGGGGCCTGGACAGGTGTGCTGCGGGGGTGTCTGGACACTGTGACTGGACAGGGAGCGGCTTTGGTGTGCAGTGTAAGGTACAGCAACCAGCTTTGGTATACGGTGTAAGAGACAATGCGACACCAAAGCCTGGCCTGATACACAAAGGGATTTTGTTTGGGCCACTGGAGAAACAAAGGATTTTGAGCTGTGGGAGAATGAGTATCCACAGGCAGTAGCGGGGGTGCTAGAGGAAGAGCAGAATAAGTCCCTGGATGAATTGGTTAGAAAGATGTGAAAGAAGGGATGAGGAAAAGGTAAAGGTACAGACAAGAATAATGGCAGTTTTTACAGCCCCCAACAGGAAAAAGTGCAGGGAGCCCCAGGACCAAAGGAAAGGGGATGGCCACCAAGACAGCAATTGAGAAGGAATGAAGCATTAGAAATGGGTTGTTCAGGGTGTCAGGATTTGCTGTCGTACTGGGGACTCAACTGAGAAGTGTATTTCCTAGTAGACACGGGAACTTCTCTGTCACAGAGTATTCAAATCAAGGGCAGCCTCTTTAGTTGTGTACAATTCGTGGTTCTTAGCCCACATTAGTAAAGTTAACAATGCCTCTTCATCATAATCTATGTCCCATTCCTCAAGAAGTTTCCATACCTTCATAACTGAATGATCCTGCACAGAGAGAAAGCCACCCATTTCATCAGTGGTGGGGGTTTTCTTCTATTTTTCAGCTTTATCAGCTTCTCTGGCTCCTATGCCGTTTGGTTTTTTTCAGCTTTTCCAGCTTCTCCGGCTTCTATGCCATTTTTGTCTCCTCTGCTCTGTACACAGAAATGGCTGTGTCCTCACATGGGGGGATCACATGTTATGTGAGGTCAGTGGTCGGAGGCAGGGATGACACAAACTCTCAGAAATCCATGTGACAACAGCCTGCTTTATTGTTCGGACCCTCTTTATATAGGGGGTTTGGATTTCCTGGGCTTGGACAGCTCATTAGATGGGATCTCTCTTTGCCCAGATCTCTGGCCAGTGGTGCGCCTGCATCTAAGCTTGAACAGGGTTGGCTGAGGGTCCCCTGTATAGTTTTGAATCCAATCTATCATACTGTGACATTTCCTCCTTTCCTTTTTAATAAAAAATGCAAAATGTTGTCTCTTATCCTACCTGTAAGGGCCCTTTGCAGACAGGGTGACAGAAGACAGCATGGGTCTAATTTGAATGAGGTTTTCCACCCAATTTGACAAACCTAGCTCCCTTCAGCCAGCAGTGCCTCATGTACCACTGGAGTTGTAGCACTCACTTCCAGGAGCTGTTGGGTGAGATCACGATCCTTCAGGCTAACATGCCACAGGTTGACTACTTACAGTTACAAGTTACAACTTAACACTAAAACCAAGAAACCATTTAACCGTTAGAACCATTAGAAAAACCCAACTACCAGAAAAACAATTTGTAAACAGAAAAACAATTTGTAAACAAAGTCCTTAAATGAACTGTCACTTCAACAGTCCTAGATTTCCATGAGGTAGATGAACAAGTTGTTTCAATCACTGTTCCACACATGGTTCCACAGCGTCTGTTGAGGGACCATCGGGAGGATGCTTCTTGTGGTCCCAGGCAGGACGTAGGGCAGGACAGACACATCTGGCAGGTACCCAATGCATTTCAGTGTCTGTGGAAACACACGCATATCCCCGGTAAGGAGATTCCATGGACCTTCCCACCTATTGGTGATAAGGTCTCGCATCATTACCTTGGGTTTGGGTGACTGATCATCGCCGGATGATTGTAGAAAGGGATTTAAAATTACTGTATTCTGGGACTTTTCTAATACTCTCACATGATTTAGTGTATAGATTATTGTGGCAGGGACGGACCCAATGTGGGAATAACAAGCACTGACTCCATGATTGCAGAAGGCTGATCAATCCTTGATTAAGCTATACTATACTATATTACACTACTACTATGAAAAACCCATCGCTCTTGCCAGGCAGTCCAATACACACATGGATCCAATTGATCAATGAATCAAAACACCATCACCAGAGTCCAATTAAGAAACTTCCTTTTGGTAAACAATCTCCATAACACATTCTACATGTGCACAACAACAGATGCAGCAAGTGCAGATAAAAATTGTTTTCTCTGAGCTTTCTCACAGCCTTCCCCAGGAAAATCCTGGGAAAGTCTGTGTCTCTCTGTTCAGAGTATATGTGAATACCACAATAGATAGCTTTGGCTACCCTGCTCTATAGGGATTCACCACACTTCTCTATCTATGCCAAAGGGGGAAAAATTGTTTAAATGTTTTTTTCATAAGTGGGAAAGGTGTGTGTGTTAATTTGAGTTTTGCTGGTAAATAAAATTAACATGGGGATGCCTGTGAGAGTTTGCTTAATGTGTGAGATGGGTTTGAAAAGCATGAGTTTCTGATTATTCCCTGTTGTGGTTGTGGTTTGCTGGGAGGGGATTTGATGACTGGAGTTGGGAATGCGAGTTGGTGTTGTGGGGGGTAATGGAGAGGCTAGCGCTGTTGTAAATGCTGGAGTGAACCCAGACGCGTGTGCAATCCCAAGGGAATATGGAAAACTGGATATGGAGGCTCTCCACATTACTCTCCAGTAACCTGGACAACTAGTGTCTAAAAAGCAATATCCTCTTTCAAGGGAAGGAAGGAAGGGGTTGCAACCTGTTGCTGAGTGAAAGGCAAGTCTTTTGGAACTGTATATGTCCCCCTAGAACAATCCTATCCTGCCAGTTATAGTGCAGGACCTGAGAATTGTAGGTGAAGCTATTAAACCCAGGCACTCTATGGTCCTAGATCCTTGTACCATCTTAAGCTGGGTTCCCTCCTCACACTGGTGCTATTCAGTACTCGATTTAAGGGATGCTTTCTGAGCATGCCCTCTTACAGAGCATAGTAAACAGTATTTTACCTTTGAGTGAGAACAAGAGGGAGAATAGGTTAATATGCTCCATCACCAGGGATTAGATTATTGCAGTATGTGAAGGACGTGTTCCTATCAAGAGAATGGGAGGAGGTGGTAAGGGAAGCCACAGTGAAATTGTATGGTTTTCTGGCTGGAGGGGAGGCTTGGAGTGTCTGAAGGGAAGGCACAAGTAATGGAAAAAAAGCATAAATATTTGGGACATATTTTGACTGAAGGGTTGCTGTGTATTGACCAAGAGAAGGTGCAGGGAATTTTAGATGCACAGGTACCTTGGACTAAAAAGGCAATTTTTAGGATTAATAGGGTATTAAAAGACCTGGATTAAAGACTTTTTATTCTGTGGCTTTTTAACCCAAGATAGTCCCAATATTGTTGTATAGACACCAGAAGGAAAGAAGAATGATTTAAGAAAATTAGGAGAAAGGTTGATTAATGCCCCAGCTTTAGCTCTCCCAGGCTTGGAAAAGGAATTGGAATTGTATGTGAACTGTTAGCAAAGACTGATTTCTCCTGTGTGAATCATTCATGAATGTGGAAATACTCTTTGGAAATACTCGATTTAAGGGATGCTTTCTGAGCATGCCCTCTTACAGAGCATAGTAAACAGTATTTTACCTTTGAGTGAGAACAAGAGGGAGAATAGGTTAATATGCTCCATCACCAGGGATTAGATTATTGCAGTATGTGAAGGACGTGTTCCTATCAAGAGAATGGGAGGAGGTGGTAAGGGAAGCCACAGTGAAATTGTATGGTTTTCTGGCTGGAGGGGAGGCTTGGAGTGTCTGAAGGGAAGGCACAAGTAATGGAAAAAAAGCATAAATATTTGGGACATATTTTGACTGAAGGGTTGCTGTGTATTGACCAAGAGAAGGTGCAGGGAATTTTAGATGCACAGGTACCTTGGACTAAAAAGGCAATTTTTAGGATTAATAGGGTATTAAAAGACCTGGATTAAAGACTTTTTATTCTGTGGCTTTTTAACCCAAGATAGTCCCAATATTGTTGTATAGACACCAGAAGGAAAGAAGAATGATTTAAGAAAATTAGGAGAAAGGTTGATTAATGCCCCAGCTTTAGCTCTCCCAGGCTTGGAAAAGGAATTGGAATTGTATGTGAACTGTTAGCAAAGACTGATTTCTCCTGTGTGAATCATTCATGAATGTGGAAATACTCTTTGGAAATACTGCTTTTCTGGTGATCCTATGCCCGGACTTAGAATGGTGAAGGAATTTGCTGAGCAGAGAAAATGCATAGGCTATTTCTACTAACTTTAGGTTATGCTGAAGGTACCCAGAATTGTAATAAGCAGTGTAGTCCTCTGGTACAGGGCTGTGCCAAAGGAATTCTAGTGCTAAAATGTTTGGAAAGAGAGGGGATGCCCCCATTGTTTGCTCTAACAGTAACTGAGGCTCTGTTGTCTGCAGAGCTGTGCAGTCACAGCTTTGATGATAACTGATGGCAGGATTGTTAAAGTCTCGCAACAAGTTCTAGGTGGATGACTGGCACTAGGCTGTTACAGTGTAAAATGGAACAAGAAGATTTAAAATTGAAAACCCAGCCTCCTGTTTAACTGATCCTCAAAAAGGAGCCTTAAAGGAGGCTTGTGATTGTATCCAGGCAACAAATCTCCAGACTTGAGCTAGGGAAGATTTACAGAATCCCTTTGCCAAATGGGGAAAAGGTGTTTATTAATGGATCTTCAAGGATAGTAGGAGGAAAACGAGTTATCTGATATACTAAAGGCAAGGGAATTGCAAGAAGGGGCGAGCTACCATGCACATCATTAGCACCAACCACAGAATTTTATGCCTTAATAAAAGCCTGCAAAGTGTATCAAGGAAAGGAAGGGAATATTTACAGATTTCAAGTATGCATGTGGGGTGGTAGGTGAGTTTGGAAAGCTGGGAGGAGGGAGGTTTGTTAACTTGCAGGGAAAAACATTCGCTCGCATGTGCTCAATTACTCACTTTTTGGAGGTGGTGTGTTGTATCGTGCTTTT
>NW_024527567.1:0-963 GCF_017590135.1 Pyrgilauda ruficollis
ACAACAGCAGTTGGTTTAACTTGCTAACTCTGCAAGTTAAAAAAAAATGGACGACTTTTCTACCCTTTTGTTCGGAAGGTGTGCGCGGAGAAGGCACCCGCGGAGTGCGGGGCGGCCGTCGCCGCTTCTGCCTCAGCGCCGCCGAGCCGTGCGCTCCGAACTGGAGATAACCAGGCGTAGTGTGCCTCCTCCTCCTCCTCGGAGGCATTTTTATCTGTGATGAAATTCAGACTTTTGCTGCTCATAGGCAAGCTACGCGTTGCTGTGTATTGAAGGGGACAGGCGTTTCTAATGGCAATTACTCGTCTTGTGACAAGGCTTCACGTATGAAGACAGTGAAGCAGTGTGTTTTTCACGGGTACCAGCGTCATGGGGTGTTCTCAAGTCCTCTAGTAAAGAAAAGGAATCATGCGAATTCCCGTTTCCTGCATCACACTGGAAGTCTGTTCCTATCAGTTCCACTCTGATAGTTACTTTTTTTACTAGCTTTGTTGAATCAAAACACGCATGAACATTATTTCAAGGATTAACACAGTTAATAAAACTGTTTCCTCTAAGCTATTTGTTTTCACTTTGTTTTGGCTGAGTCCTCGATGTATCTGCAGTCCAGTATGGTTATTCACTATTGACGGGAGCTAACTTGATTGCTTTTTCCTGGAAGGGGTGTGTGGTTCATAGATGCTAGGGATAGTTGGATTCTATCTAGATTCCTATAATGCTAAAGCAATACAAGTGCTGCTCATCTTAAATTTTGCAATAGTTACCAGGACACGTTCCAGATGCATTTGAGCTGCTATTTCGGTACAATTGCCTACTTAAAAAGTAGTTGTGCTTATCTCTTACAAGAGTAACTTGTTTACCAGGGGGGCTGTCCTACCAAAACTTAAAATTTTCAAGCAAAGAGAGTCAGTTCAATGCTGTGTTAATATAATCTAGAGCACATTAAACTTTCATAAAAAAGAT
>NW_024527568.1:0-970 GCF_017590135.1 Pyrgilauda ruficollis
TTAAAAATACCACAAGAATTGTAAAATAGCTTTATATGGCCTGGGCAACAATTGGGAGAGTGACCTTAAAGCTCCTCTGCTGACAGATTGTGAGTTACAGTGAATTTTCCTAATTCATACGTGCAGGTCCTGCCCACCCTGGCCTGTTTGCTTGCAAAGCCTTAGGCTGGAATCTGCTCAAGCCAGGAGTTGCTTGCACATGCCCAAGAAATGCTAAATATAAACTGGACAATATGCAAAGAAATCACTCTGATGAACTTTTTAGGTCAAGGTCCAAGTCTTCTTGTGCACCTAAAAAGCACCAAGGGGACAGTGAACACCTGTCCCAGGTACAATCCTGAGCACTGCTGCAGCTCAAACAGCAGCTCAAAAGGGAAGTCTCACCAACCCAAAACATCCTAAACCCAGAGCACTTAAGAACCAATTAATAATCCTCTCTGATAAAGACAGAATAAGCCTCACTAGAATGAATTACCTCTGACATCATCATATTGCCCCACAGTTCTGAATCTCTCCTTTCATCACTGTTTTAAAAGCAGATTTTCAAGGGCACTGCCCCTTGATGAAGACCATTTCCTACGTGTCCTTCAAACACTTCAGATTATTTAATGAGTAGAAGAGCAATCTGTAAATCAGGAATTGCAAAGGGATCGTTTCACTACAATCTTTCATTGAGTGGGCAGACTTTGGGTCAAAAGAGCCAAGAAGAAATTAAGTACAAAACCATAAAGGTCTCACATTCCAGCGCCATCCAACACTTCCTAGCAAGCTCAGTTATTTCATTCAGCCCTAAACCGAACCCAACCCACAACAATAAAAACCTTTGGGATTACAGCTAGGCCCTGTTTGCCTTCTCCTTTTCAGCTGTCTCAAAAGGAGCAATACCTGAACGCTCTGCCTGGGGGCAGGGATCCACTGCCCAAGTGAGAGGAGAGCAGCCCTGTGCACATTTCCATTGCAGTCCTGCCCT
>NW_024527569.1:0-962 GCF_017590135.1 Pyrgilauda ruficollis
ATTCCCGGGGGTCTCTCCCCCCCATTCTCGGGGGTCTCTCTGGGGCTCTCTCCCCCCATTCCCAGGGGTCTCTCTCCCCATTCCCAGGGGTCTCTCCTGGGGTCTCTCCCCCAGTTGGGGGGTCCGTCCCCCTCCCCACCTGTTGTCCACGAAGGCCACGGCGTAGCCCAGGGCGGGGCCCGGCGGGATCCCGGCGTCCTCGAAGAAGCGCAGCCACTCCGAGGTGGCTGGGGAAAAACGGGGAAAAACGGGGGAAAACGGGGCAAAATAGGGAAAAACGGGGGAAAACGGGGGAAAATGGGGGAAAATAGGGAAAAACAGGGGAAAAATAGGGAAAAAATTAGAAGAAAAAGAGATAAAACGGGGGAAATGGGGGAAAAATGGGGGAAAATGAGAGGAAAAACGGGGAAAATGTGACAAAAAAGAGATAAAACTGGGGGAAATGGGGGGAAAATGGGGAAAAATGGGGGGAAATGAGAGAAAAAAGAGATAAAATGAGGAAAAATGGGGGAAAACGGGGAAAAATGAGAGAAAAAAGAGATAAAATTGGGGGAAATGGGCAAAAATAGGGAAAATAGGGAAAAAACGGGGGAAAAAGAGATAAAATGGGGGAAATGGGGGAAAAATGGGGGAAAATAGGGAAAAAAAGAGATAAAATGGGGAAAAAATGAGAGAAGAAAGATAAAATGGGGGAAATGGGGAAAAATGGGGAAAAATAGGGAAAAAAAGAGATAAAATGGGGAAAAATGTGGGAAAAATGGGGAAAAAATGAGAGGAAAAAGAGATAAAATGGGGGGAAATGGGGGGAAAATGGGGAAAAAATGGGAAAAAACAGGAAAAAAAAGGAAAATGACAAAAAATGGGAAAAAAGGAGAAAACAGGGAGAAGTGTGAAAAAATGGGGAAAAGAAGGGAAAAAAACCCCAGAAAATATGGAAAAAAGGGGGAAAAAACAGAAGAAAA
>NW_024527570.1:0-962 GCF_017590135.1 Pyrgilauda ruficollis
CCCCCCAGGAGTGAACGAGTGCCTGCAGGGGGCCGGGGGCTGCTCCCACTCCTGCCGTGGGGATTTTTGGGATTTGGGGATTTTTGGGACTTTGTATTTTGGGATTTTTGGTCCCCACCTCCTTCCCCGGATTTTGGGATTTCAGGGTTTGAGATTTTGGGCTTTTGGGATTTTTGGGCTTTTGGACTTTTGGTATTTTGGGGATTTTGGGCTTTTGAGATTTTTGGGGTTTGGACTTTTGGTATTTTGGGAATCTTTGGGCTTTTGGTGTTGGAATTTTTGCCACTTCTGGCTTTGGAATTATGGGGTTTTCGGGATTTTTGGGGTCTGGGATTTCAGGGTTTTGGGATTTTTTGTGATTTTTGGTGATTTCTGCCCCCCAGGAGTGAACGAGTGCCTGCAGGGGGCCGGGGGCTGCTCCCACTCCTGCCGGGACCTCCCGGTGGGCTTCGAGTGCCGCTGCCCCCCCGGGCTGGGGCTGGGCCCCGACAACCGCACCTGCCACGGTGGGTGACCCGAAATCCCCAGAAATCACCCCAAAATCCGGGAAAGAGAAAAAAAACACCCAAAAATCCCCCCTAAAATCAGACAGAAACGGCAAAAAATGTACAAAAATATGGCCCAAAGTGGCCCAAAAATGGCCCAAAGTACCCAAAAATATTCAAGAAATGGCCCAAAGTAACCCCCAAAAATATCTCCCAAAACAGCCCCAAAAATCCCCTAAAATCTAGACAGAAACGGCCCAAAATGTACAAAAATATGGCCCAAAATGGCCCAAAAATGGCCCAAAGTACCCAAAAATATTCAAGAAATAGCCCAAAAATATCCTCAAATACATCCCCAAAAAATCCCAAAATTTCTCCCAAACCAGCCAGAAATAGTCCAAAATATACAAAAATATGGCCAAAAATGGCCCAAAAAATCCAAAATATTCCAAAAATAGCCCAAAATAAGCCCCAAAA
>NW_024527571.1:0-969 GCF_017590135.1 Pyrgilauda ruficollis
AAAAAAAAAAAAAAATCATAGTTGCATTTAGACTAATACCACACAGTTACAGACACATTCTTTTCTGCTGTCTGTTGGATCTGTATCCAAAAGCCTTCACTGTTCTTTGAATGTGGAGTACCATGTTGCACAGATTCTCCCAATTAAATACATGGATCAGGTAGTTTTCTCTTGAGATACGGTTCTGGCTCCGCCATGGGATTGTTGAGGCTTCTGTGGCACTGTCCATTGAGTGGGTTTGTGCATTCAAGGGTTGTTTCTTTTAGGCTAAAGCAAATGTTTTAACAAAAGATGCCACAGCGGTGGTGCAGTCTGAGCTGGAACTGGTTTTCTCATAATTACAAGTTATCAATTTGCTGCATCTGTGGATGTGAGCAGAGACAGCAACAGCCCCCAAGGATGCTCTCAGCACAGCCCAACTCAGTGAGTCAGTTCAAGTTCAGTTGCATCAGACCTGTTTCCACTCATAACCAGGATGAACCAGAATTCAGCATCCCAATTACTGGGTGCCAGTGGGAGGTGGGAACGCAAAGTGCAGTAGGTTGACTTACAAAAGTGTGAATAGGTTCTGTGGCTCCTTAAATCAGCTTGCTGAGAGCTGATGCCATGGCATAAAGGAAAGAAATGTCAGTCTGATACTGGCTTAACCTATTCCTGGTTGGAGAACCAGGGGGTGGTATGAAAACATCAAGCAAATAACCATGCATAGCTATTGATTTCCTCTTTTTGATGTTCACTTTTCTTTCCCCCCTCTGTTCAATAGCTTCTTTGAATCTTCTTGGGGACAGTATGACTTCACGGAGAAAGGGAACATGCCAAAACAAAAGAAAACATTAAATGCTGCAGAGATCAGTGCAGAACTCCCTAGGGTTTTATTGACTGAGTAAATGACTTGAATGTCAGCAGCTAAAAGGTAAATTCTCAAGTCACAGATGATGAAAAAAAGAAAAAAAGAAAAAACAAACAAAA
>NW_024527572.1:0-962 GCF_017590135.1 Pyrgilauda ruficollis
GAAGAGGGGATAAAACTCCTTATCCAAATATGGAGGACCTATGCAGTTTGCTATATTTCAATGGTTCGTTTCTGTTCCATGAAGAATGGGTTTGTCTGGGTTCATAATTTATCATTTTAACATTTCCTGCTAATAGTATCTGATTTTCTTTTCCACAGATGCAATGTGGCCTTCCAAATGCAATATGCCATCTTTTCCCAAATGGAGCACAAAGACATTAACAGCATCGGTCTCAGGATATTAATACTAAGGTTTTGTGGTGATACAATAAAATGACACAAGTTCTTATGGAGGATTCCAGTGGACACCCTACAAAATCAAGGCTGAAGTTTTCAACACACTGTGCCATCACATACAAGTCAGGCAGTCAAGTATCCAGTCATCTTTACTGAATCATGTAAAATAACCAGTCAAAAGAAAGATTACCCAGACAGGCACATTCATTTCCACCATGCAGAGCACAATCCAGCACATTTGCTATTTATCGAAGTACAAGTATTGCACTGCCTTGACTCTACCATAATTTTTTGCCTAACCAAATAGACTCTGTAGCTCTTTCCCTGTGTTACAATAATCTAAACCAAAATTGGGCAGACCTGCTTAACCAATAGTCCTCCTGCACATGCAATAAATCCAAAGTCTCAATGACTGCCCCAGCACTCCTTAACTCCTTGTTTTCTGCTCATAATGCTCATTTTCTTTACTGTAGGAATAGTTTATATGTTCATTCCTCAGCACAAGAATGACCACACCAAGTCAGAGCAAGTAACCAACTCCCACCACCTCCAGCAGTGACCAACAGAGAAATCCTACTGAAGGATATGAATGTGAGACCAGCACATAACTAGTTCCCTACCTCATTCTCCCAGCCTCAAGAATTTTGGTTCACAGAGGACACAGATCTTTCCTGCTTCTCACAGTTTACCAGAGTGGTAGTTATTAATCTTCTGTGTAATCTTCTG
>NW_024527573.1:0-969 GCF_017590135.1 Pyrgilauda ruficollis
TAGTCAGTAAAGGTAGTAATCACACTGTTCATAATTTACCAAGACAAAGCTCAAAATCTGGCAGTTATTTTTGGCTGTGAAAAGTTTTATTTATTTGCCTTAATCATTATGTGCCCATCTGTTATTTAATTTCTTTCTATTTTTAACATTTGATAGAGAGAATTGCTGGATGTTATTGATCTGTAGCAGTGTTGACTCACAGTTGTTGGCATTGTATAGTTACCAAACCCTTCACTGATCTGAGCTGCACACAAAATGTTGTGCCTGATGGCTAATTTGGGACAAGCAGTGAAGGATAAGGAATGGTTTTCAGATGACTTGAGGGATGCTTACCTGGTACACTGCATCAAGAGGTGTAAGTGTTGTGAATTGAGATTTAATTGGAACAGAGACTGGCACTCTCTGTGTACTCAGGCATTCTTCTGCTCTCCTTTTGGCACAATGACTCTTAGTTATTACGGGAGAATAATTCCATTAGTCTCCTTCCAAGGAGGAGATAGAGCTCCCACACGGTTACAGCACATTTATCACAAACACCTTTGGGCAGCACAAATTAAATTATTCCAAATCTACTAAATCCAGAGGAGATATCCAGCATCTCCATGATCACAGGAGTAATTTTGTGATCATCATCCTTGCCTTCTAAGAAAGGCAATTAAGCCATAAATTATTGCAGAAGTGGGGATGGCACTACAGAAATGCTTCCTGGTTGGAGAGTGTTGCCTCCTTCCCATGGGTACCAGGATCCTCATTCCCTTGGAGAAGTAGGTGATAAACCCTTCTCTTTAGCATTTCTGGCTTCTGCATTTTCTGGAGTTTGGCACAGAGCTTTCGTCATGTGTTGCAAGTAAATGTTATACAACAGGGTTTGAGGGAGGTTGTGACTTTTTGAGAATGATTCATTTTTCTGAATATGTTAACCTGAGAAATTACTAAGAAAGTCAAGGAAAAGAAAAGAAAAGAAAAGAA
>NW_024527574.1:0-927 GCF_017590135.1 Pyrgilauda ruficollis
AATTCACACCTGGATGGAAAGAGCAGGGAAAGCCCAGCTTTGCCTGACCACACCCAGAATTCACAGGGCAAGTCTCCATCCAGCAGTGGGACTTGAGCTTAGAACTAAAGCTTGGTGTTCTGAGAAACATGGAAGGTTTTAGGGGCTGCATTAAATGCCTGGTGGGACAGACATTAAATTAACTGGAAACAGCGTTTTATTCTGCTTCCAAGTACAGATTTCAGCTGCAGGCAGAGGAATAACACATCCCTCATTTTGGTAATTAGACAAGAGGCTTGCACACTCCTTTGAAAAATAACTGAAGGCACCAAAATCTCCTCCCAAAGTCACAGGAAAAGGATTAGGATGAGGTAAAACACTTGTTGTCTGGAGCAGTCTTGTTCCAGAGATGGATAAGAGGTGGAAAAGTCAAGGAAATGCAAGAAAGTGCAAGGAAATGCATGGCAATACAAGGAAATGCATGGCAATACAAGGAAATGCGTGGCAATACAAGGAAATGCGTGGCAATACATCCTCTGTTGCCCTCTGCTGTTGGCTTGGTCAGATGTGGAGGGAATTTTCCCGGTAGCTCCTTGTGGGAAGCACACTGCAGCCACAAACAGAAGCCAAGGAGAACCACGGGATGTGCTGGATGGGAGGGAAAACTGGGACCAGGACAGGGCTTCTGGATTTGGAGTGTTCGGGAGGAAAAGCATCAGCCTGCACTAGCACAGCACGTGGGAGTGAGGGCACCTTTCCTTGGGAAGCAAGGGCAGGTCCCAGTGCCAGGGACCCTGTCGGGGTGCCAGCCCATGCCAGGGGCTGAGCCCAGAGAAATGCCAGCAGAACTTTCTGGGCTGGATCAGCCACCCCTCACCAGGACTGTCACATGCCAAGGGGAGCACAGCTTGGCAAAGGCTGTGGCTGTCAGACTTGGGAGCTGGATGG
>NW_024527575.1:0-962 GCF_017590135.1 Pyrgilauda ruficollis
TTTTGGGGTATTTTTGGGTGGTTTTGGAGTATTTTGGGAATTTTAGGGTTTTTTTTTGTATTTTAGGGTATTTTTGGGTGGTTTTAGGGGTGTTTTTGGGGTATTTTGGGTTACTTTTTGGTATTTTTGGGTGTTTTGGAATTTTAAGGAGTAATTTTAGGATATTTTTGGGTATTTTGGGTGGTTTAGGAGTATTTTTTTGGGGCATTTTGGGGTTTTTTGGGGTATTTTGGGTATTTTTTGGGGTGTTTTTGGGATTTTTTTAGTATTTTGGGGTATTTTGGAGTATTTTTGGGGATATTTTGGGTGGTTTGGGGTTTTTTTGGGGGGTATTTTGGGTATTTTTGGGTGTTTTGGGGTATTTTGGGCGGTTTCGGGGTATTTTTTGAGCTACTTTCAGGGTATTTTGGGGGTATTTTGGGTATTTTGGCCTGTTTGGGGTGATTTTTGGGGTATTTTGGGTGTATTTTGGGTATTTTGGGTATTTTTGGGGTATTTTGGATGTATTTTGGGTGTTTGGGGTAGGTTTTGGGGTATTTTTGGGGTATTTTGGGGTGTTTCAGGGTATTTTGGGTGTTCCGGGGTGTATTTTGGGTGTATTTTGTGTGTTTGGGGTGGTTTTGGGGGTATTTTTGGGTATTTTTGGGGTATTTTTGGGGTATTTTGGGTATTTCGGGGTGTATTTTGGGTGTTTGGGGGTGGTTTTTGGGTGTATTTTGGGTGTTTGAGGCGGTGTCTGGGGCAGTGTTTGGGACGGGTTTTGGTGTATTTTCGGGGTATTTTGGGTGTATTTTGGGCATTTTGGGGTGGTTTTTGGGGTATTATGGGTGTATTTTGGGCTGTTTTGGGGTATTTCTGGGAATTTTGGGTGTTTGGGGTGGTTTTTGGGGTATTTTTGGGGTATTTCGGGGTATTTTGGGGGTGTTTGGGATGGGTTTTGGGTGTATTTTGGGTGTTTCGGG
>NW_024527576.1:0-962 GCF_017590135.1 Pyrgilauda ruficollis
CCCCCCCTCCACAGGAAAAAAAAAAAATCCCACCCTTTTACAAAATATTTCCTCAGATCCCACACCGAGCAGCAGCCGCCGACGCCGCCGCCGAGCCTTGGGAGCTGATGGAGCAATGGGTGGGAAGCGGGAAACCGGCACCACGAGCAAAAACTTCGCCTAACTTTTCCCTTCCTTTCTAACCCTCTTTCCCTCCGGCTCCTTACCCCCTCCTCTGGGCTACGCTCCATTTTCCGCCGTCTCTCTGCCCCCTCTCAGCCCTCCCTCCAGCTTTCTTTCGCATTGCCGCCTTCCCTCTCGCTCGCTCCAGCAGCGCCTGGAGCCGATAAGGAAGAGGAGAAGCAGCGGGAGGGACTGCAGCCGCTCGAGGAGCAGCAGGGCGGAGGACGGGAAGGCGAAAGGGGGCAGAGGAGGCAGAGGCGCGGCAGCCCCGCGCGGCGCCGCCGGCCGCCCTCGCCACAAAGTTGGCGGCGGTCGCTGGGTGTTTTTGACAGCTGGGCGCGGGCGGCCTCTGCCGCGGCCCCCGGGCCCCCGCCTGGCACAGAAAGTTTGCGGGGGAGGGAGCAGGCAGAGGGAAGGGAAAGAGCAGTCGGGGGTGTGTGTGTGTGAAAAAAAATTACCCCCTCGGCCTCCCTGTCTGCCGCCCTCGCCCAGAGCGCGGGGTTAGAAAGAAGCAGCGCTGCCCTCTCGGACCCGCTCGCAGCCTCCCCCCGCCGCCTCCCCTTCCCCAGCCAAAGATCCCAACAACAACAAACCAACCTGTGGAGGCTCTGACCCGAACCTGGGTGCCTCCTCCCATCACTTCCAGCTCTCCGCTGAAAGCTCTTTCTCTTTCTTTCTTTCTCAGCTCGGGCTGAACTTTGGGGGCTGAAGTTTCGAGAGAGTCAGAGATAGAGTGTGGGGGGGGGCGGGGAGCGGGGAGAAAGACACTGTCGCTGCTGCTGCAGCTGTTGCTTTTCTTT
>NW_024527577.1:0-29269 GCF_017590135.1 Pyrgilauda ruficollis
GGACACCTGCTACAGATATGCCAACTAACAGCATTCACCATCTGAAGAAAGTATGGACCAAGGCCCAAAGTGGAAGTGATAAAGAGGAGCCAAACCACAGCCAAGAAACACACATGCTCTAAAAAGGTGGACCCAAGGAGGGGCCATGTAAAATAGTTCCTGGAATATGTAAACTAGTTTATGGATATGCATAAGGGTCTATGAATATGCAACAGGCTGATGTAATGGAAAAGGTATTTAAGGGGTATCCCCAAAGGTGACAGTGGGGTCTTGGCTGAGTGCCAAGATGCACCCAGCCGTAATAACATTTGCTCTATGGTCCTTGTCTCCTATTGTCCTTTATAAAACTTTTAAAATTTTCACAGGAGAGTGAACGTGTTTTTCACACCTTTGTTGAATTTCAGACAGTTCCTCTCTGCCCATCTCTCCAAACTGTCAAGGTCCTTCTGAAGGGCTGCACAGCACTCTGGGGTATCAGCCACTCCTCCCAGCTTTGTGTCAACAGTGAACTTGCTGAAGAGGCATTTGCCCCATCATCCAAGTAATTGATGAACAAGTTAAACAGTACTGGGCCCAGTATTGAAGCTTGGGGGATATTACTAGTTGCAGATCTCCAAGTAGACCCTGTGTTGATGCCTTAAAGACCTAGAAATAAAACAACACACTTTTGAGACAATATCAGTATAGGAGGTAATATAAAGTCTGGTCTTTATTGGAAGCCTCCAGGAACAGATATGGAAAATGCCCAAATGCTCACCCCCCACATGGGGTGAATACAGTTTTATAAGTTTAGCAAATTAGCATAGCTGACAAAAATCACCAATTAGAGACATAAATGGTGAGGCAATTCCCCCTTTCGGTTCAACCCCTTTCTAAATCCTCCCCCCTCAGATAGAAACTGAACTTTGTTTATGAAAATGTGTCTTATAGTATCACAGGCAACCCCCAATGAAGGGGAGAGAATGATGAGGAGGCATCTGACTCCATGCATATCAGAAGGCTAATTAATTACTTTATTATACTATATTATTCTATACTGTTATAAATGATAAATGAAAAATAGCCAATTTTAATAAAAATAAAAAATAAAAATTTATTTCGCGACCGTAATACAGTCTCGACAGCCACCAACCAAATCGGACAGCGTACCACCCCCGGAAGGTGATGCGGGTGAACTTGGGAAATGGCCTACCACCATCACTTTGGGTAAACAATCTCCATATTGCATTCTACTTTGGCACAACACAGGCACAGCAAATAAGATAAGAATTGTGTTTTTCCTTTCTCTGAGATTCAGAGAATGTGAATCTCAGAAATCCTTGGGAAGAATTGTGCCTTGCTTTTCTCTGTGAAGAGAAATGTGGCAACAGTGTCTCAAAGAGCTGGTTTTAACCTTGGTTCCCAGGAAGAACCAAGAGAGGATAGGGGCCTTGGGCCCCCTGCTTGGAGCCTCTGGAATGTGCTTTGCCTTTCTGCCTGTCAGGGTAGGCAAAAATACTGGGACTAGCTACGAATACAATAATAGGCTATCGAGCTACAAATATATGTGTAAAGAATATAGAGAATATATAAAAGCAAAAATCATTCTGGTAACATTTTTACTGATCATGATCCTCTGGGATTTGCCATTGTTTTTCTCAAATGTTTTGTAATAATGCCTTTAAGCCATTTGTTTTGCAATTGAACTGATATCATCCCCTTGGAATTTCTCACAAAATTGAAAGGAAACTCTCATATTTGCAGCACAATGCTGTGGTTACTGCTCAGGCTACAGGCTAGCCCTGGTACACGTTGTTCAAGAATGGAAAGGGCACATCCTACAGCTGACAATGAGCAGAAGCCTTCCTCTGAAAGGTCTGAGATGGGAAGTACATTTCCTAAGGACACCCCTAATACAGCAGATCTCCCCCATCGTGTTTCTTCCCTCCCTCCATCATATGATTCACCAAATGTCTCCTCTTCACTATCAGGTCTACTACACCATGTAATACACATTCCCATCCACGTAAATTCTGAGGTACTGAAAAAAGCAGCTCCTGTACCCAAACACTAATTATTCTCTGTACATCCAAAGGAAGAGGAAAACCACCCTCTGCTCATTCTTTCAGATTGCCTTTGGCATATCACACAGAAGAGTCAGCACATATAATAGCAGTCAGCTATCCTGATGAAAAATGCTTGAAAGGAGTTTTGCTGAGTGTTGTACAAATAAGACATGTAGGATGCATTTTAACTGCATTTCTCTGAGGAGAAAATAATTCAGATGACATATACAGAACATGTCCTTGTTCTCTTTTTAAAGAAAATGCTAGCATGTTGTGGGATGACCCCAGATAGCAGCTAATCCCTCACTCACTTGCTCTCTCATTTCTCTCCAGAAGGATGGAAGAGAGAATTGAAAGGGTAAAGGTGAGAAAAACTTGTGGATAGAGATAAAGGCGGGGTTAATAGGTGAAGTTAAGCCCTGCATGCAAGCAAAGCAAAGTAAAGAGTTGTCCTAGGGTGACATTATGATGATTGTATCCTCACTCGTCTGTTTTGTTTATGCTGGATACTATATTCTGTGCCTTCAAGACTGGCTCTGAAAGTGAAGGTAGGGAGAAGAAGCACGGAGTTTTGTTATCAGCCTGCTCTCACTCTTCCACTGTGTTGTCGACACAGACGGGGCAGAACACAGCACTCCATTGTTTTTTAGTTAGTTTAGCTAGCTGAGGCAGATAAGTTCCCCAGACTGTTTTTCTTTCCCTTTTTTTTGGAACTATTTGAACCTGCTCTGGACTGCGACCTAGGGAAACACCGAGAGCTTGCACTTTGTAGCCTGCCCGGGCCTACTCTGGGCAGCAGCCTTTTCCAGTGCTAGAGGGACTGATAAGAGAGCAACCACCCACTGGAGAGATTTTCTGAATTTGTCATCTCCTCAGAGTGACGAATGAGTTTTATCATCTGGTATTGTTCATTTTTTTGTGCTGAGGAGTGCTTTGTCGCATTTATTACTTGCCACTGACTGACAGATGTTCAGCCATTTCTGGGAAAGTAGGGCCTCAGCATGCATAACAGTTACTTGGAAAGACATAGGCAATAACCACAAATGTCCCCGCTTCCTCCTCCTTTCCCTGAGCTTATCTTGCTGAGCATGACATCATATGTGTGAAAAATGCTAATCACTTGTTTTTAAAATTTTAAAAGTTTAATAGTAATAAAATGGTTATAAAAATAGTAATATAATTATAGTAATAAAAATTTGGACAATTAGGATTAGGACAATACGAGACAATAAAAACAAAGAGTTATGGACAGTCCGGGTACCTCTTTCTGGGCAAAATAAGCCCGAAAAAGGACACTCGTTAACAGAGGATTAGCCCTTAAAAGCTCTCACTCTTCCTTTAAGCCCCAAACAGGCTATTGCCTGTTGCATATTCATACATCTCATACATGATGCCTAAATTCCATTCAAACAAAGGATTCTGTCTGGTCAGTCTCAACTTCTTCCTCTTAATCCTGACAGCATCTTCAGGGCTGATGGAGGCAGGAAGAAGTTGGTTTCGTCTGATAAGGGAGCAATAAATTCTTTTTCTCTGAAAGACTTAGGTGTCCTGTGGCTGCTATCTCAGTGCGAGTACCTCATTCCTCTCTTAAAAAAAAATTGTCTTACATAGCATAGTTTCTATTTTAACTTTATGTTATAACCTAAAATTATATTTAACACACTACTTAAGAAAATTAATACAGCATAACTTTCTAACATAACACATATAATATTCATTTTAATATTTGCAAAAAGCCAATCATAAAATATGCATTTTTCACAATATGGCAAAGA
The DNA here is from genome assembly GCF_017590135.1 of Pyrgilauda ruficollis. Lineage (NCBI taxonomy): Eukaryota > Metazoa > Chordata > Aves > Passeriformes > Passeridae > Pyrgilauda > Pyrgilauda ruficollis. The sequence continues at coordinate 3,821 of NW_024527577.1, forward strand.
ATATACTTTTGACCAGTTGGGATCAGCTGTCCTAGCTGTGTCCCCTACCAACTCCTTGCACACTAGCAGTCTACTTGCCACCCACTAGATCAGGTTGCTCAGGGACACATCTAGTCTGGCCTCCAACACTTCCAAGGATAGGGCAATGTTGGGAGCTAGGTTTCTTCAGGGACTTTTCTTTCCATTTGTTTTAATGGAAATGGCAAATGGACCTCAATTAAGAGACAAAAGATGTAGCCAGTGCCTTGGCATGCCATTGGAATGGTTCTGGGGGAGGGGGGCAGGGCAGAAGGGGTGTGGTTTTGACAGTTTCTTAGTGGGGGGTGGTTCAGTCTTTGCCCAGCTTGGAGGGGAGATGGTTGTGGTGTCTGGTACTGGACTTATGCCCAGGGGGTTTGGCGCTACTGTGGAGTTTGTCCTGACTGCCTATTGGTAAGCCCCCTGCTTGCAGTGAACTGTCAGTGGACTGGGACTCTTTCTGCAGCATCCACCCTTGCTGGGAGAGACCTCCACCATCTGCACGGGTGTTTCCAAGGGAAAAGACTGCACCCCCACCTCCTCTCTCTCTCTCTCTGAAGACAGCATCCTCCCAGCTGCTAAAGGACTGGAACCTCACCAGAGCTGCCATCACCAGGATACCACACTAGACACATGAGGGCACAGGGAAACGGAACACTCCCCCCACCTTCTTTCTCTTCCTGGGGCTGCCATTAACCCCTGGGGAGGCTCAGGGCTTGCATTGGAGTGCCCCCTGAAGCCATGGGGGAGTCACTGCAGCCCCTCTGCCTTGACACGAGCCAACAGCACCCCCAAAGTTGCAGGGAAGTTGCTGCAACCTTTCTGCCTCGACCCGGGCATACAACGCCCCCTGCCATTTGTAGTCATAACTACACCAAAGGGGAAAGTGCTTGACAGGTGGTGATGGCCTTTGCATACACAGACAGGTATTTTTGAGAATTAGAGTATGCTAGGCTTTTTATGTTTTTATCATGAGAGGAGAGCTTATTAGCACCTAAAAAGGAAAAGCATGTACTGCTTTTAAGGAAGAAAGAAAAAGGATGAGAAGAGACAGCCCACATTAGACCCCGGGTGGGGTGGCAGGGAAGATGTGGAGTCGGATCTAGTGGCTCCTGCTCTGAGACCTGGGTCATCTGTGCCTCCAGCTGTAACTCAGGCCCCTCTACCAGAGGCCATGCCACTGCCCCCTGTGGCCACCCCACCCCCCGTGGCCATGCCACTGCTGCCACTGCAGCCATGGGCGGGGCCAGCTGCAGCAGGAGACCTGACTACAACGTGGGGCCTACCGATAAAGGAAGAGGGGGGGTGGCCTTGGCAGCTGGGGATGGTGCAGGTACCCTCGTCAATTTCCGGTTGGCCCTCCCCGTCTCTGCTTCCCCTTCCTCCTCCAGCCATGGTTACAGCTGTTCCCCCGCCGCCTGCTCCCTACACCTGAGCAAATCCTGGGAGATGATTCCTAGTACAGGGATTGGCTGAGGCAAATCTAACACAATGGAATCAGACAGCTCTCACTCAGGTAGCTCTTCCGAAGAGGAAGATGAGACAACAGCTGCTTTAAACAGGCAAAAGAGGGGAAAGATAGTGAGAAGAGCCATAAGAGAATGTAGTCCAACAGCCAAACATACTAGGTCAAAAAGGGAAGAACCGGTTCTGCAAGCACCATTAGGGCAAGCAGTCAGCAATCACGGGCAAATATATATAAAAGTTTTGTACACTCTTGTAGAGTAAGAACAGTGGAAGGCCACTGTGGGAAAATATAAAGAAAATCCAGATAAAATAGCAAATTTAGTAGAAAGGGCAATTAAGACACAAAACCCTGACGGGATTGATTTGAAATCTATGATGGACACATTGCTTGATCCCATTGAAAGACAGATGGTTAATAAAGCTATTACAACTTCTGTAGAGGCACAGATAGCAGGTGGATCAATCCAGGGCACAGTTGCTGAGGTTTTTCCATCCAGTGATCCAAGATGAAACCAGAATGTGCCAGAACTGATGGCAAAATTACAGCAATATCAAAATTTCATGGTATATGGGTTAAAACATGGTGTTCCTAAAGCTCTAAATTGGTCAAAGCTTTACAAAGCAAAGCAAAATTATGACAAATCTCCCACTGATTTTTAAAATAGGTTAAGGGAAGCTGCTATTAAATATCCAAATCTAGATCCTGATTCAGCTGATGGGAAAGCCCATATAGTTTTCTTGTTCATGGGTCAAACTACAAATGATATAAGGAGAAAGCTGCAAAAGCTAGACAGGGTTCAAGACATGAGTAATCTGCTAGAAGTAGCCTGGAAGGTGTATTGGGACAGACACCCAAGCGACAGAGTTAGACACCAACCTAGTAAGAGGGCTATTCCGGAGAAGTCACCCAAGAAAACTTCTTCCCCTACGGACAAAGATCAGTGTGCCTATTGTAGAAATGGGGACATTGGAAAAATTATTGTCCATAGTTGAAGCAAAAATCCCCAGTTCCCCAATTCACAGTGAGACAAAACTCATGCTCAGAGTGATGGGGACCCAAGGCTTCTCCCCCAGCAGAGCCTTCGGTTATAGCTTAGCTGGGGAAAGACGGTATCAAATTTTTGGTAGATATCAGAGCAGCGTATTCTGTGTTAAATACTTTAGAAAGGAAACTGAGTCAAGATGCTGTACATGTTGGGGCAACAGGAGTAAGCGAAACACAGCCTTTCTTCCAACCTTTAAAATTTAAATTGAGGAAGCACTGGGTAACTCATCAATTCCTTTATATGCTTAACTCCCCCAAACCATTGCTGGGGAGAGATTTGCTAAAGAAATTGGAAGCAGAGACTAAATTTTAAAAGGGAAAGGGTGTATGAGTTGTGTTTCCTGAATCTAAATTTGTCGAAGTTGCTGCACTTTTTATATAGGACAAATGTGGTGAAATTGCCATTGAAGTTGAAGATGCTGTCAACGCAATAGTGGGGCCCAGTGATGTTCCAGGAAGATCCAAATGAGCAGAACCAGTGAGTATTGCACTGGAGCCACACTGGTAAGGCAAAACCAATACCCTTTGAAATTAGAGAACCATAAAGGATTGACATCTATAATTGAAAAATTCCTCCAATACGGGTTATTAGTGCAATATGAGTCCAGATACAAGACCCCCATACTGGCCGTAAAGAAGGCAGATGGTAAGAGATTTAAGAACAATTAACAAAATTACAGAGGACATACATCCAGTGGTAGGCAATCCCTGCACCCTTTTGACAACAGTGACAGACAAATTAGTGTGGTTTACTGTTGTAGACCTGAAGGATGCCTTTTTCTGCATTCCTGTGCATAAAAACAGCCAAGAGCTCTTTGCTTTTTGAGTGGGAAAATCCTGGAAAAGTCAACTTCCTTGGACAGTTTCACCCCAAAGTTTCAAGAATAGCCCAACAATATTTGGAAACCAGCTAGCAAAGGAATTGGAAGATTGGAGGAGATGAGAGCCAGGAGGGGTTATTCTTTAATATGTTGACAACATCTTGGTTGCAGCCAGAACCAGAGATGACTGTATACAATTTACTGTAAGTTTATTAAACTTCTTGGGACTGAGTGGGTACAGAGTTTGTAAAGATAAGGCACAGATTGCCAAAGAAGCAGTAGTTTATTTGGGGCTCGAAATCTTTGGTGGACATTGACAGCTCAGCAAAGAACGGAAAGAAGCCATCTGCAGCTTCCAGAGCCCCACACAGTGAGAGAGATGCAAGCTTTCCTGGGAATGGTAGGTTGGTGTCATTTGTAGATAGCAAATTATGGACTGCTGGTAAAACCCCTATATGGAGCACTAAAAGCAGCTGAAAAAGGGATTATCATATGAACTGAAAACATAAAAGCTGCTTTTAAACAGCTGAAACACTTTAATGTCAGCTCCAGCACTGCGACTGCCAGACTTAACTAAACCTTTTGAACTCTTTACATATGAGAGACTGAATGCAGCTTTGGGGGTACTAGCACAGCGTCTCAGGAACCTACAAAGGGCTATGGCCTATTTTCTAAACAACTAGACAATGTTGCCCCAGGCTGGCCAGGGTGCTTGAAGGCTGTGGCGGCTACTGTCATCTTAATTCAAGAGGCCCGAAAACTCACCTTTGGGTGACATATTGTAGTGTATGTACCCCATGCAGTAGCAGCTGTACTTGAACAAAAAGGGGGGACATTGGCTGTCTGGCAACCATATGCTTAAATATCAATCACTGTTGTTAGAACAGGATGATGTTACCCTGAAAACAACTTCTGTTGTTAACCCTGCCATGTTTCTCTCCTCCACCTTAATTGACAATGTGCGTGAGCATGATTGTTTGCTGGCAGTCGAGGATGTCTATTCCAGCTGGCCAGACCTGAAGGACGTGCTCCTAGAAAATCCAGATTGGGAGCTTTTTACAGATGGGACCAGCTTCAAGAGAAGTGGTAAAAGGATGACAGGTTATGCAGTAACCACCCAGGTCAAAGTGATTGAGGCAAAGGCCCTGCCAGCAGATGTATCATCACAGAAAACTGAACTGATTGCACTGATGAGGGCCCTAGACCTGAGCGAAGGAAAAAAGGTAAATATATTGACTGACTCTAAATATGCATTTAGTGTTGCCTATTCCCATGGAACCATCTGGAAGGAGAGAGGACTTCTGAATGCTCAAGGTAATCAAATTAAACATGCTGAACAGATCCCTGCCCTCATGAAGAGCATTAGAAAACCCTCAGAAGTAGCTATCATGCATTGTAGGGGTCACCAAAAAGGAAAAACAACTCCAGAATTGGGAAATCGCTTTGCTGGCAAAGCAGCAAGAGGAATTGCAGAGAAAGGTATTCTCTCAGTAATTCCACAAAAAGAGATTGATCTGTCAGGGTTCACCCCAAAGTATGACCAAGCAGATCACAGGGTAATTAAGTTCCTTAAAGCTGAGATCACAGAAAGTGGATGGGCTGTTACACCAGCAAATATCATCACAGAAAACTGAACTGATTGCACTGATGAGGGCCCTAGACCTGAGCGAAGGAAAAAAGGTAAATATATTGACTGACTCTAAATATGCATTTAGTGTTGCCTATTCCCATGGAACCATCTGGAAGGAGAGAGGACTTCTGAATGCTCAAGGTAATCAAATTAAACATGCTGAACAGATCCCTGCCCTCATGAAGAGCATTAGAAAACCCTCAGAAGTAGCTATCATGCATTGTAGGGGTCACCAAAAAGGAAAAACAACTCCAGAATTGGGAAATCGCTTTGCTGGCAAAGCAGCAAGAGGAATTGCAGAGAAAGGTATTCTCTCAGTAATTCCACAAAAAGAGATTGATCTGTCAGGGTTCACCCCAAAGTATGACCAAGCAGATCACAGGGTAATTAAGTTCCTTAAAGCTGAGATCACAGAAAGTGGATGGGCTGTTACACCAGCAAATCAGGTTGTAGTCCCACCCCTGATCTTTCGGGAGCTATCAGAGAGAACATGAAAGCACACATTTCAGGACTGAAAATCTTTTGAAACATCTCAAAAAGGTAGTAACAGGAAAGGGAATGACTGATATTGTGCAATCAGTAGTAAGCAAATGTGAAATCTGATGTAAAATCAACCCTAATACTAGGATAAACATGCTGAACAGATCCCTGCCCTCATGAAGAGCATTAGAAAACCCTCAGAAGTAGCTATCATGCATTGTAGGGGTCACCAAAAAGGAAAAACAACTCCAGAATTGGGAAATCGCTTTGCTGGCAAAGCAGCAAGAGGAATTGCAGAGAAAGGTATTCTCTCAGTAATTCCACAAAAAGAGATTGATCTGTCAGGGTTCACCCCAAAGTATGACCAAGCAGATCACAGGGTAATTAAGTTCCTTAAAGCTGAGATCACAGAAAGTGGATGGGCTGTTACACCAGCAAATCAGGTTGTAGTCCCACCCCTGATCTTTCGGGAGCTATCAGAGAGAACATGAAAGCACACATTTCAGGACTGAAAATCTTTTGAAACATCTCAAAAAGGTAGTAACAGGAAAGGGAATGACTGATATTGTGCAATCAGTAGTAAGCAAATGTGAAATCTGATGTAAAATCAACCCTAATACTAGGAAAAGAGTTGTGTTAGGAGTAACAAAAGCAGGGGATCTTCCTGGAGATTACTGGCAAATAGATTTTGCGGAGTTACCATGCAAAGAGGGATACAGGTACATATTGGTGTTGCGGTGTGATTTCAGGGTTTACCTCAGAACCCCGGGTCTCTCCCCTGAAGATTCCCTCCCAGGTGTGTCAATCACCTCTCCTTTCCCCACCCTGATCCCTGCCCAGCACTGTCTGTCAATCCTGGAATTCCAGAAGGGCGTCGAGTGATTGGGCAGATTCAAAAGATGCCCTCTACCCCCGGGGGGCATTGGGCTATCCAGGTGTCCTTTGTCCCTTGAGACGTCCTCTCCTGTACCTAGTTGGTGGGCTCCCTATCCCTTCCATCCTCCCCTTCCCCGGGTAAAAGGGCGAGCAAACCACATGGTCGGGAGTTCTGTTGGAGGAGTTGCTGGATTCAGAGGCCTGTGGGCCAGAATAAAAGCTCTGGATTAAAACCCTCCATCAGAACCGACTCCTTTCCTTCACCACTGCCTTAAAGCTTCTCTGGCAGAGGGAAACCTGAGGAGCGACCCTCTATGAGAGGAAGCTCCATCCCGCCGCCACCGGAGCCCCGGCATGTCTGGGCTTGTCTCCACGCACCCAGCTGCAATGACCAGCTAGCCAAAAGTGTCTCTGGGGTGAAGCACCACAGTTGCCACTATTTGGTTCAGTCACAGGGGCAAGACAAGGCCAGGCATGTCCCGTTCACAATATTGGTATTACCAATATATTGGTATTAGTTGACACCTTCAGTGGATGGCCTGAGGGCTACCCCTGTCATACTAACACAGCCAAGGAGGTGGTGAAAGTTTTGCTCAATCATATAATTCCAAGGTTCGGGGTTCCCTTGGAGATGTCATCAGACAGGGGACCAAACTTTGTTACAACAGCAGTTAAGGAAGTTAGTTGGATTTTGGGAATTACTTGGGGTCTGCATACATCTTATAGACCCCAAGCGAGTGGTAAAGTTGAATGTATGAATGGAGCCCTTAAAACACAAATTAGCAAAATTTGTCAGGAAACATCCATAACATGGGTTCAGGCCTTGCCTATAGCTTTGCTGAGGCTCCACATACAACTGAAGTGGAGGGATAACATCAGTCCCTATGAAATACTGGATGGCAGGCCATATCAGATTCTGCATGTTCCAGGTAAAATTCATATGAAGGGGAAACTTGATTTACAAAGATATCTAATGGCTTTAGGTTCCACTTTGTAGAACCTCCAGAATTTTATCATGTTATCCAGACCCATAGGACTGGACACACCTGCACATCCATCCCAACCTGGAGACTGGATCTATGATAAGTGGTGGGAGAGTGATCCTTTACAAACCAAGTGGAGAAGACCTTTCCAAGTCCTGCTGACTACCCTCACCACAGTCAAGGTTGCTGGCAAAGGACCCTAGATTCACTATTACAGAGTTAGGAGGGCTTCTGGTCCTGAAAGAGCTGGAAAAACAGAGACTCATGCAAATGAGGATGTGATTTCAATGGTTCTTCTGTACTTAAAGAACTGTTCATAATAGTTACACTCATCATTCTTGTTTGCATGATAGCCAGCTGTGTAAACACCACTATTGTTAGATATATACTGTTAGATACATACTACTAGTAGATATTTAATAAAGAGACTTGACAAGGTAGAGACCTTGTCAAGCCTCTAAATGGGGGGAATGATGCCTCAAGTTTTTAGCTTTTATATTTTTCAGATCCTGTACTGCATTAGTGTATTACTCTGAACTCCATATAGAGTGTTAGTTAGCTCTCTTCACATTTTGGTGGGACAAAACAATCCCTCCAGGACTGAGAACCAAGGACACCCTCTGCCTCAAGCCCCAAAAAGTATAAACAAAAGTGAATTGGGGAGGAGCAAATTGGGGGAATATGACTTCATTACCTAAAGATGTAATTGGAGAATTAACCCCTCATATGCAAATAGACCAAACTTATATCTGTCTGAAAAACTTATGACCACCATCCATATTGGGTGTAGCCTCTGGAAGGCTTTTGACTGCCCAAGGTGTATCTATCGAAGGCCTTTAATAAATACCCACTTTATTCTCTTAACTCTGTCTAGACTCTGTTCTAGGTAGCTACTCCAAGGCTCGGAAAAGGCTGTTATTGGGGTTTTTTTTCTCTCTTTTTTTTTTTTTCTTTTTCTTTCTGAGTAATAAAACATAGAGTAATTTTTTAGGATTAGAATAATCCACTTGTACAATAATTCAAAAAGAAAAAAAAAATTCCATTGCAGTATATCTACTTTTTCAACAAGTATTGTGACCCTTGCCACATCATCACTCTTCTATGAGTTATGTTTCCATAGCCAGCAGACAGCTTTCCCACCTCTCCTAATGGATGGGCTGTAAAAAAGGCTTTACAATATGAAACACTTCAAATCAAAAGGCATGTGCAGCCTCGTGTGTGTGTGTGTGTGTGTGTGTGTGTGTTGTTGCTGTTGTAGTTGTTGTTTATAGCTTGTTATATATATTCTGGTAAAGAACTCTTAATCCTTTTCCCATATCTTTGCCTGAAAGCCCAGTAGTTTCAAAGTTACAATAATTTGGAGGGAGGGGGTCATCTTTTCCATTCCAGGAAGGTTCCCACCTTCCTTGGCAGACATCTGTCTTTTAAACCAGGACAGGTTTTGGCTCACAATGTGGGGCCTGAGGGCATTGAGAGGAAAAGGTGAAAAAAGAATAACTTCTTGGGTAATCCATTTGTGTACTGGATGTAGAAACCTCGTTAGGGGGCACCATGTGGTCTAACTTACCCTTCAGTTCAGTTGGCACACGATTGTGGCTACATTTTTCCCATTTGAAGCTCCTTATCATAACATGCATCCTACTGTGTCTGTTATGCAGTTTGCAGAATGGGTCAATAAGGTGAGGAATTCAGTGTTTGTAAACTTCCTCTGGAATGCAGACACATGGCTATATAATTATCACGGACTAAGTTCATATTTTTGGGGTTTCCTTACTAATGGTGCCTATTGTGAGGAAGTAACACTGGGTAGAGTTTTCTCCCAACCCTTCACCCATTTCTTTGGGCCTACCCCAACAGCTTTTGAAGGGTTCAAATTTTCTCTAGATGCTAATGATATACAATGGCTGATGTTGCTGATATGCCTATTTGCTATGGTCTATTTAGCATTTAGAGATAGATTGTCTTGAGTAACTACCCTGACATCTACCCCAGAGACTAGGGATGCTGCCCAGGAACATGCCACAGGGACTGGGGACACTGCCCAACAGTCCACCTTAGAAATGAATCATTTGGATTGGATGGGAGTATGGGAGGAGATAGGCTGGGTACTGAAGAAATACTCTTCCCCAGCTGTTTGGAAGCCCTTTCTGTGTCTCAAAGAGGGAAAGATCAGTGGTGCAGCAGTGGAACCAAGAGAGGTTAAAACCATCCAGGTTCCAGCTAAACCACAAGGGCAGCCACAGCAAGCAGCAGTCACCTCTATGTAGAGAAGGAAGTATAAAACCAAATTGGTACACCCAGCTAATGACAATGAGGTTCCAGGGCCCTGAGGTGCCAGCAGCCAGAGCCCGAGATTATCACTGAGCCCCTGTTGCATGACAGTCTCCACAATCTGTGAAAAGACATTGTGCTATGGGGGTGTGAAACTTTTCCAACCTGGTTACTTCGAGTTTGGGACCTTATGGGTCCAAGCAAGGAACTGGAGAGAGGTGAAGCAAGGAATTTGGGGTCCTTGACCCAGGATGCAGGTGTTGATCAGGTGTTCATGAGGGAGCCAGGCCCCCTTCCTCTCTGGGAGCAGCTTATAATGAGTGTAAGAGAGAAGTTTAACAGAGACTGCCTGCAGGAGAACCATCATAGAATGCCCTGGAAGACCATGGAGGAGGGGATCCAACACATGAGAGAAATGGCAGTATTGGAGACACTTTTTGGAAGGGACTGACAACACAATAACAACCTTGACAAGGTGAGGTGCACAGTGCAAATGTTGTGGAGTCTTGCACATCTAGGGCCATCTGAATACTCCAGTTTCATGGCAACAATGAATTTTGAGGACAACCAAGAGACACTCGGTTCCATAGCCAGCAAATTCAAGAATTATGAGAGCGTGGTCCATGGCCTGATGCAGACTCATGTCTCTACTGTGGTTGAGAAACTCAAGGATGATTGGGAAAAACTCAAAGAAGAGATAAGGGAGGAGATGAGGGAGAATATTTTCCATGTGGCACCAGTGCGAACCAGAGGCCTTGATATCAGAGCCCAATGTCCCCCAAATAGGAAGAGGGGTACACCCCATGAGCTGACCTGTGGTTCTTCCTGTGTGACCATGGGGGAGATATGAGAAGGTGGGATGAAAAGCCCACTTCTGACCTGGCAGCAACTAAAGGAGGAAGCTACTTACCAAGGGAGTTCTGCTAAAGTGAAGGTAGCCTCATCTGCCTGTGACTGAGCTGCTAGGTATAACAGAAGGGAGGATATGTCTGACTCCCTTGAAGGAACCTCCAGAATGTATGCTCAGGGAGGGAATGATAGCCAGGACTAGAGGGGCCCTGCCTCTATCCAGGTAGAGGCATGGGGGAATCAGGTCTTTTGGACTGTGTGGATCCAATGGCCTGGCACATCAGAGCCACAGAAATATGAAGCTTTGGTTGATACTGGTCTAATCTGGTACCCTAATGCCATTGGGACATGTGGGGGCAGAATCTGTTTCTATTGCTGGGGTGACAGGGGGTCCACAGCAGATGACTGTTGGAAGCTGAGGTGAGCTTGACTGGGAAGGAGTGGCAGAAACCTCCTATTGTGACTGGTCCAGAGGCCCTGTGTATTCTGGGCATAGATTTCCTCTGGAGTGGTTATTTCAAAGACCCAAAAGGACTTTGGGCTTTTGGGATAGCTGCTGTGGAGGCAGAGAGCATTATGCAATTGAACACTTTGTCTGGTTCCTCAGAGGACCCGTCTGCACTAGGACTCCTGAGGGTGGAGTAACGACAAATACTGATTGACAAGTTGACAGTGCGTCACTGGAACTATCAAAAGAATTGAGATGCCATGATCCCCATCCACAAGATGATCCATGAGCTGGAGAGCCAAGGAGTGGTCAGCAAGGCCCACTTCCCCTTCAACAGCCATATTAGGCCTGTGTGCAAGTCTGATAGAGAATGGCACTCTACAGTGGACTATTGTGGCTTGAATGAAATTACACCACCACTGAATGCTGCTGTGCTGGACATGCTGGAACTTCAGTACAAGCTGGAGTCCAAGGCAGCAAAGTGATATGCCACTATTCACACGGCTAATGCTTTTTTGTCCATTCCTCTGGCAGCAGAGTGCAGGCTTCAGTTTGCCTTCACCTGGAGGGGTGTGCACTATATTTGGAATCGACTGCCCTAGGGGTTGAAGCACAACCCCACCATTTAACATGGGCTGATCCAGACTGCACTGGAAAAGGATGAAGCTCTGGAATATCTGCAGTACATCGATGACATCATTGTGTGGGGGAAGATGGCAATGAAATTATTTGAGAAAGGAGAGAAAATGATCCAGATTCTCCTGGAAGCCAGTTTCGCCATTAAAAAGAGCAAAGTCAAGGGATCTGCCCAAGAGATCCACTTCCTGGGAGACAAGTGGCAAGATGGACAGCGTCAGACACTGAGGTCAACAATAAGATCACAGCGATGTTTCCACTGACCAACAAAAAGGAAATTGTCGTGGTTTGACCAGGAAGTGAGTTTCTGGGAAAGTTATGGTCAAACCAATCAGTGGCCAGATTTGAAATTGGCACCTGGTGTGGCCACTGGGGACCTGGATATGCCTCTGAGAACACACAGGGGTTAAAAGCAGAAGATTCCCAGAGGGACTTTTCTCTTTTGAGTCCGGCCGTCCGGCCAGTGAGTTGATCTGACCTCTCCCCTGCCCAGCTGCGTCTGGGTGGGGGAGGGGGAGGCCATGCGGCCTGTGGGAAGGGAGGCCGGAGCCCCTGCAAGATGCAGGGGTGGAGGAGATCTGGGATGTTTTGGGCAGCCCCCCTGGAAGAGAGTAATAGAGAGACTGTGCTGGCTTGAAATTTGATATCTTGTGCCGGCATCATGGCCAGGAGAAGAAGGGGGGGGGCAAGGTGCCCAGGAAATGCAAGCTTTCCTAGGTGTCATAGGATTTTGGAGAATGAACATCCCTGAGTACAGCCAGATCATGAGCCCTCTCTACCTGTTAACCCTCAAGAAGAACAATTTCCAGTGGGGCCCTGAACAGCAACAAGCATTCTCCCAGATCAAGCAGATCACTCATGCAGTAGCCCTTGGCCCATTCAGGACAGGACCAGATGTGAAGAATGTGTTCTACTCTGCAGCAGGGAGCCGTGGTCTTTCCTGGAGCCTCTGGCAGAAAGTGCCTTGTGAGACTCAAGGCTGGCTACTTGGATTCTGGAGCCGAAGTTACAGTCGGAAGTGAACTACACCCTGACAGAGAAGGAAATATTGACAGCCCATGAAGGAGTTCAAGCTGCATCAGAGATGATTGGCACAGAAGTACAACTCCTCCTGGCACCCCAGCTACTGGTGCTATGGTAGATGTTCAAAGGAAAGGTTCCCTCTACCCACCATGCCAGTGACACCACATGGAGCAAACAGATTGCCTTGATTCCAAAGTGCTCCCAAATTGGAAACTCAAATCGCCCAGGCATCTTGGAAATAATTACAAATTGGCCTGAAGGTGAAAACTTTGGTTTGACTGATGAAGAGGAGCAGGAACAGGTGATGTGTTCTGAGGAAGCTCCACTGTACAACCAACTGCCAAAAGAGGAAACATGTGATGCTCTTTTCACTGATGGTTCCTGTTGCATGGTAGTGATGATACAAAAATGGAAAGTAGCCATATGGAGCCCTACATGACAGGTTGCAGAAGCTATTGAAAGAAAAGGTAGATTGAGTCAACTTGTTGAACTCAAAGCCGTTCAACTGGCCCTGGACATTGCTGAAACAGAGAAGTGGCCAAAGCTCTACCTTTACACTGATTCAATGGTGGTAGCCAATGCTTTGTGGGGGTGGCTGGAAAGGTGGAAAAAGGCCAATTAGTGGCATAGAGGAAGACCAATCTGGGCTGCTGAAGAATGGCAAGACATTGCCACTTGGGTAGAGAAGCTACCTGTGAAAGTTTGTGATGTGGATGCCCACGTGCCCAGGAGTCAGGCTAACGAGTAGCACTGCAACAATGAACAGGTGGATTAGGCTGCAATAATAGAGGTGTCACAGATTTGGATTGGCAACACAAGGGGGAGTTGTTCCTAGCTTGGTGGGCCCATGATACCTTAGCCCATCAGGGCAGAGATGCCACCCATAAGTGGACACAAGACCAAGTCATGGATCTAATTGTCATGATAGGTAAAAGAATTATAAAAGAAAGGCCTCATAAAACCAAAACTTGCTCTGCTAAATTGCCATCTAGCCTGTCACTTCTTCTAAGTGCAGCTAAGCAGCTAGATAAGTTCCAATGTGAAAATATCTTGAGAAGGAGAATCCATTTCCACAATCTATTCTTGGGGAGAAAAATAAGTGGCACCTGCATAAGCAATAGATCTATCCCATGAGAATCAGTGAAGAAAATATGTAAACAACTTAAGAATAGAGAGATTTGATGGACAAGTAAAATAACTTTTACTAACCAATAGTCAGTGGCAAGAAAGCTATTAACCAATTAAAGTTGCACACGAGGCCTGCAAAAACTGTATAAAAATGAATTGTGTGAATAAAGAATTGGCTTTTCCTGCATGAAGAAAATGGAGTCTCACCTGATTCATTCCTATCGGCAATGAAGAAACATGGGGAGACTTTGAGATGGTCAAAGAATCCAAATTTATTGTGGAGTACAAATGCTTATATACTATTCCAGAAAGACTAGTAATGTTTTACTGCAATGATTGGGTTAATCATCACCTAAACAAACTTGTACATTTTACAACATCTCTTGCTTGCAGAGCTCGACGTAACTTTCTTTTTCTGGTAAGCCAGTCTGATGTAATCTTCTTGCAATCTTGATTTAATCCTCAAAGTTCTTTTTGCTCTTGCCAAGGCATTTTGTCTATCAAATCTCTTATGCTAATAAGGTCCAAGGTACTCTCTGTTTTGTGTGCCCCAATATCTCCCCCTCCTATGTAAACCAAAACCACTCCTTTAATGGCCTTATTAATTAATCTCTGCACACACTGAAGCAAGTAAGGTATCATGATTAATACAATTATTAGCAAAATCATCACATGCATACCTATCCTAAAAAAATATTTTAGCCAGGGTGCTAAACCCCAGCCAGTAAATAGTTTATCTAGCCAAGATCCAGATTCTACTCTTAGTTTAAACACACTATCCTTCAGCTGCTGTATGCTTTTATGGGTAGATTCCGAGTGATCAGAAAGGTTCATACAACACCTTCCATCAAAATCCTAACAGCCATGACCTTGTGCTAAAAGCAAAAAATCTATCGCAGACCTATTTCTCAAAGTAGCATGCCTTACACTGGCAACATCTATTAATAGGCTTGATAAAGCAGAGCTGGTGCCATTTGTGTGTTTTGCCAGCCAACAAGCTACCTTATTTAATTGACTCAAAGCCTTTTTTGCAGCCAGTCCTGGCAAAAGCAAACAGGCCCAATTCATCTGGGTCTCAGACCACAAAGACAATTAATCTTTGCAGTATTCATCAAATGCATGTAAACTGCACCTTATTCTGCGGGGATATTTGTGCTGTAAAATTATGGATGCATTAGGTGTTAGTACAGTTAATTGTCCCAAACTACAGGGACCCCCTTTTATGTACGAAGGGATAGAAGCCCAGGCCCGATCTCTGCAAACCAAAAGAATTCCCAATGGCAGTCACAGGGGGGCATTACTGGATTTAGAAGGGCTGTCAGAAGTGTAATTGCACCAAAATGTTTGATTCTTATACACAGGGTGATAGGGAGAAACATCCCAAGCTTTAGACTGATTTCTTCCTTTGTATTTAAAATTAACACAAAAATCCAATTTCACAGAACCCAGTGGCTCTAATTCTTGGGGCTCCATGGGTGCTTCAGGAAGGTACAGGATCTAATTTGATATTATTTGATTTGCTTTTAAAAATTTTAGTGTAAATATTACTGTAAAGTTCTGGAGAAGCTGTATTCCCCCTAATCTTTTTTTAAAATAATATGTGTGTGTTTTGTTATGAACATAAAGGCAACATAAAAGCAAAACAATAAAAAAAATAAACTTATACTAAGTAAAAATAAATCAGACAATACATACAATTAGAAGTGCATGAAAAATAGAATGGTGATTTAAAACAATGCATTATCAATTTCTTAAATATTGTACTATTACTTAGAGTCTGTATGGCTCTAATTCTTGGGGCTCCATGGGTGCTTCAGGAAGGTACAGGATCTAATTTGATATTATTTGATTTGCTTTTAAAAATTTTAGTGTAAATATTACTGTAAAGTTCTGGAGAAGCTGTATTCCCCCTAATCTTTTTTTAAAATAATATGTGTGTGTTTTGTTATGAACATAAAGGCAACATAAAAGCAAAACAATAAAAAAAATAAACTTATACTAAGTAAAAATAAATCAGACAATACATACAATTAGAAGTGCATGAAAAATAGAATGGTGATTTAAAACAATGCATTATCAATTTCTTAAATATTGTACTATTACTTAGAGTCTGTAGTAATTGGCAAGCTTCATTTTTAAAGTGAGGGCTTGGGAAATCATTTCTGGGTAAGATTTCCAAGTTCACTTCAAAAGGAGGTTTAGCTATCACAGGTCCAAATTTGCCAAGTCAGAATGGCTTGAATATAGTTTTGGTGTAGAAAACACTTGGCTTTATTGGTATTTTTCTCCACTAGTTAAAGCTAAAACTTGGCTAGGGTCCAGGCTTAACTGGAAGAGTCTCTTTAATATATTTTTAAAACCTCTTAGTAATAGCAGTTAGAAAAGCTCATTAAAATAATATGTCTTATGAATAGTTATACAACAATATGCAAAGGTTTGTAAATCAGCTGGCTTTGTAATTTAGCTAAATAGCAACAAAAAAGGCATTAAACAGCTTACAACTGATAGCAGTCACAATATAAAATTGTTATTCATTCTTCAGTACTAATAAAAAGTAAAATGGCAAAAATTGTTCTTATTTTTATAACAAAATAGCTGTATCTCACAATTTAAATGAGCAAATTTTGACTAAATTAATTTAGGCTTTCTGTCATTCACTTGTATAGCAAAGGAATTTTGTCTTCTAATTCAAACAGGTATATTTTAAGAAAACTTAAAATCAACTTCACTAAAACCTAACTTCAGTAAAACATAACAAAAATATACTTTAAAGAACTTTAAGTTAACATCACTGAGACTAAACAAAATAAATCTTAACAGGAATTAATTTATTTAAACTCTATTATTACAAAAAGGTTACAGAAAATTTGTCATATAACAGTTAAACATTAAGGTAAATAACAACTGTTCTGAAAAATTTACAATAAAATTACCTTGTTAAAACTATGGAGTAAAAGTAAGCAACTAATAAAGCTGACAGTGAAGTTGTCTCAAATAACTACTTTAAAGTTTGTCTTGAATGTGAGCTAAATAATCTTGAATTTATGACTTATCTCATTACTCTGAGTGAACTATGCAGTTTTGGTATGTTACTAATATGTAAGAAGACACCACCTCTATACAAACACCGTTGAATTTTTCTAGTAACAATCCTGTTAAAAATCACATATCATGAGTTACTAAAATTAGAAGGCAAATTGTAACACTGGCTGGTGCCAGACGAGGGGGCCACACCCCCTGCAGCAGCTTTTAAACACTGCTTGCAGGATAGATTTAAGTTTGGCTTAATAAAATTAATGGGATATAAATATTGAAGGCTAAACCAATAAAAATTTAGTTATATAATACTAAATAGCGGTACTGAAAGGTTCACAATGTAATATGTGATTTAGGTAATTCGTGCTAATGTAGAATATGATATGAATATATGTTATAATGTTTGAAAGAAATATTCAAAAGCATTTTCAAATCCACACGTGGGAGCCGGGGGATTGCCTCAGATAGGGAGACTCCCCATGCCATTGCAAAACTGCAGATGGCAGCGAGTAGAGGTCTAATTTACAATCAAAAAAGCCTAGCTCTGGAGGAGATGGGTCATTACTCAATCAAGTAATGGCATATCGTCCAGGTGGCTGCGCACACAGTCCGGTTGTCGTGCGGCTTCATTCTTGGCCTCCGGGAACCTGCCACAGTCTCCGTCTACCAGACACGAAGAAGCAGCTTCTACGCGCAGAGAGCACTGTGCCGGTGGTGGTGCGCTCTGGGGCGCCGCTTCTGCCGAAAGATGCCCAACTGCCACACGTAAACTTCGGACAGCTCCGCTTCTCCATATTCTGCTTCTCTTGCCTTCTGCATAGTTGACAAAAGCCTTTGCATTACCTCTAGCAAGGGGAATCTATGTCAGCACAGCACAAGTCCCCCGATCTTGCCCTATGAGTTCACGAGCTCTTTGCATCTCAGAGTCTAAAGGGAAGAGCAAGATTATCCTGCGCAGGCTGCGGGGAGACTAGCACCAAGCACGGAAAAGTTGTCGAAGAATACCTTCCACTCAAAGGCTAATGCCTATTTAAGAGGCAGGTGAGCGGCAGGCCGCCGATCTCCTGCTGTTAGAAAGCTGTGCACACAGTCCGGGTGTTGTGCAGCTTCGTTCTTCTCCTCCTAGGAGCCAAAGCGGTTTCCTCTCCCGGTTGCGAAGAAGCGGCTTCTACGCGCACAAAACACTGAGCCAGTGGATGTGATCTCTGGGGCGCCGCTTCTGCCGAAAGATGCCCAACTGCCGCACGTAACCTTCGGACAGCTCCGCATCTCCGTATTCTGCTTCTCTTGCCTTCTGCATCCTTGATAAAAGCTTTTGCACTACCTCTAGCAAGGGGAATCTGTGTCAGCAGAGGACAAGTCCCCTGATCTCGCCCTATGAGTTCACGAGCTCTTTGCATCTCAGAGCCTAAAGGGAAGAGCAAGATTATCCTCTGCGGGCTGCAGGAGAACTGGCAGCAAGCACAGAAAAATTTTCTGAGTACCTTCCATTCGAATGCTAATGCCAATATAAGAGGCAGGCGAGCGGCAGGCCGCCGTCCTCTACCACTTAGAAAGCTGCGCACACAGTCCGGGTGTTGTGCGGCTTCACTCTTCGCCCCCTAGAAGCCACCGCCGTCTACGTCTCCCGGACGCGAAGAAGCGGCTACTACGTGCGCAGATCTCTGTTCCGGTGGCGGCGCCTTCCGGGGCGCTGCTTCTGCCGAAAGACACCCGGCCGCCACACGTAACCTTCGGACAGCTCCGCTTCTCCGTATTCTGCTGCCCTTTCTTCCTGCATTTTAGCCAAAAGCTTTTCCTCTACCATTAGCAAGGAGAATTTGTGCCAGCACAGCACACGTTCCCCGAACTTGCCGTATGAGTTCACGAGCCCTTTGCATCTCAGAGCCTAAAGGGAAGAGCCAGATTATCCTCTGCGGGCTGCAGAGGAACTAGCAGAAAGCGCAGAAAAATTGTCTGAGAATACCTTCCATTCGAATGCTAATGCCAATATAAGAGGCAGGCGAGCGGCAGGCCGCCGTCCTCTAGCACTTAGAAAGCTGCGCACACAGTCCGGGTGTTGTGCGGCTTTGTCCCTCGCCTCCTGGAAGCAGCCGCAGACTCCGTCTCCCAGACGCGAAGAAGCGACTTTTACGCGCACAAAACACTGTGCTAGTGACAGTGAGCTCCGAGGCGCTGCTTCTGCCGAAAGACACCTGTCCGCCGCACCCAACCTTCGGACACCTCCGCTTCTCCATATTCTGCTTCTCTTGCTTCCTGCCTTATAGCCAAAAGCTTTTCCACTACCACTAGCAAGGAGACGTGGTGCCAGCACAGCACAAGTTCCCCAGTCTTGCCCTAGGACTTCACAAGCTCTTTGCATCTCAGAGCCTAAAGGGAAGAGCAAGATGAGCCTCTGCGGGCTGCAGGGGTACTAGCAGCAAGTGCAGAAAAATTGTCTGGGAATACCTTCCATTTGAATGCTACTGCCAATTTAAGAGGCAGGCGAGCGGCAGGCCGCCGTCCTCTAGCAGTTAGAAAGCTGCGCATACAATCCGGGTGTTGTGCGGCTTCGCTATTCGCCTCCTGGAAGCCACCGAGGTCTCCGTCTCTCGGACGCGAAGAAGCGGCTTCTACGAGCTCCGAGCTCTGTTCCGGTGGCGGTGCTTTCTGGGGCGCCGCTTCTGCTGAAAGACACCCAACTGCCGCACGTAACCTTCGGACAGCTCCGCATCTCCATATTCTGCTTCTCTTGCTTCCTGCATGTTAGCCAAAAGGTTTTCCACTACCTCTAGCAAGGGGAATCTGCGTCAGCACAGCACCAGTCCCCCGATCTTGCCCTAGGAGTTCACGAGCTCTTTGCATCTCAGAGCCTAAAGGGAAGAGCCAGATTATCCTCTGCGGGCTGCAGGGGAACTAGCACCAAGCACAGAAAAATTGTCCTAGAATACCTTCCATTCGAATGCTAATGCCAATCAGAAAAATTGTCTGAGAATACCGTCCATTCGAATGCTAATGCAAATTTAAGAGGCAGGCGAGCGGCAGGCCGCCAATGTCCTGGAGTTAGAAGGCTGTGCACACAGTCCGGGTGTTGTGCAGCTTCGTTGTTCGCCTCCTGGAAGCCAACGCGGTTTACTCTCCGGAACGCTAAGCAGAGGTTCTACGCGCACAAAGCATTGTGCCAGTGGCAGTGAGGTCCGGGGCGCTGCTTCTGCCGAAAGACACCCGGCCGCTGCACGTAACCTTCGGACAGCTCCGCTTCTCCATATTCTGCTTCTCTTGCCTTCTGCATCGTTGACAAAAGCTTTTGCACTGCCTCTAGCAAGGGGAATCTGTGTCAGCACAGCACACGTTCCCCCATCTTGCCCTAGGAGTTCACGAGCTCTTTGCATCTCAGAGCCTAAAGGGAAGAGCAAGATTATCCTCTGCGGGCTGCAGGAGAACCAGAAGCAAGTGCAGAAAAATTGTCTGAGAATACCTTCCATTCGAATGCTAATGCCAATATAAGAGGCAGGCGAGCATCAGGCCGCCGTCCTCTAGCACTTAGAAAGCTGCGAACACAGTCCGGGTGTTGTGCGGCTTCGCTATTCGTCTCCTGGAAGGCACCGAGGTCTCCGTCTCTCGGACGCGTAGAAGCGGCATTTGCACGCACAAAACACTGTGCCAGTGGCAGTGAGATCCGGGGCGCTGCTTCTCCCGAAAGACACCCGGCCGCCGCACGTAACGATCGGACAGCTCCACTTCTCCATATTCGGCTTCCCTTGTTTCCTGCATTTTATCCAAAAGCTTTTCCACAACGACTAGCAAGGAGAAGTTGTGCCAGCACAGCACACGTTCCCCAATCTTACCCTATGAGTTCACGAGCTCTTTCCATCTCAGAGCCTAAAGGGAAGAGCCAGATTATCCTCTGCGGGCTGCAGGGGAACTTGCAGCAAGCGCAGAAAAATTGTCCAAGTATACCTTCCATTCGAATGCTAATGCCAATTTAGGAGGCAGGCGAGAAGCAGGCCGCCGTCCTCTACCAGTTAGAAAGCTGCGCACACAGTCCGGGTGTTGTGCGGCTTCGCTATTCGCCTCCTGGAAGCAGCCGCGGACTCCGTCTCTCGGACGTGAAGAAGCGGCTTCTACGTGCACAGACGTGTGTTCCGGTAGCGATGCGTTCCGAGGCGCTGCTTCTGCCGAAAGACACCCATCTGCCGCACGTAACCTTCGGACAGCTCCGCATCTCCGTATTCTGCTTCTCATGCTTCCTGCATTTTAGCCAAAAGCTTTTCCACTATCTCTAGCAAGGAGAAGCTGTGCCAACACAGAACACACCACCCGATCTTGCCCTATGCGTTCACGGGCTCTTTGCATCTCAGTGCATAAAGGGAGGAGCAAGATTATCCTCTGCGGGCTGCAGGAAAACTAGCACCAAGCGCGGAAAAATTGTCTGAGAATAGCTTCCATTCAAATGCTAATGCCAATTTAAGACGCAGGCGAGCGGCAGGCCGCCGTGCTCTATCAGTTAGAATGCTGCGCACAGAGTCCGGTTGTTGTGCGGCTTCGTTCTTCACCTCCCGGAAGCCAACGCGTTTTCCTTACCCGGACGCGAAGAAGTGGCTTCTACGTGCACAGATCTCTGTTCCGGTGGCGGTGTCTTCCGGGGCGCTGCTTCTGCCGAAAGACGCCCGGCCGCGGCACGTAACCTTCGGACATCTCCGCTTCTCCATATACTGCTCCTCTTGCCTTCTGCATCGTTGACAAAAGCTTTTGTACTACCTCTAGCAAGGGGAATCTGTGTCAGCACAGCACACGTCCCCCAGTCGTGCCCTATGAGTTCACGAGCTCTGTCTCCGTCTCTCTGGGTGCCTCCCTGTGAACCCCGGCCAGCCCCGGGTCGGCAAACAGCGGGGGGGCAGCCCCGAAGAAGCAAGTGCAGAAAAATTGTCTGAGAATACCTTCCATTCGAATGCTAATGCCAATATAAGAGGCAGGCGACCTGCAGACCCCCGTCCTCTGGCACTTAGAAAGCTGTGCACACAGTCTGGGTGTTGTGTGGCTTCGCTATTCGCCTCCTGGAAGCCATCGAGGTCTCCGTCTCCCGGACGAGAAGAAGCGGCTTCTACACGCACAAAACACTGTGCCTGTGGCAGTGAGCTCTGGGGCGCCGCTTCTGCCGAAAGACGCCCGGCAGCAGCACTTAACCTTCGGACAGCTCCGCATCTCCATATTCTGCATCTCTTGCCTTCTGCATCGTTGGTATAAGCTTTTACACTAGCTCTAGTAAGGGGAATCTGTGTCAGCACAGCACAAGTCCCCCGATCTTGCCCTAGGAGTTCACGAGCTCTTTGCATCTCAGAGCCTAAAGGGAAGAGCCAGATTATCCTCTGCGGGCTGCAGGGGAACTAGCACCAAGCACAGAAAAATTTTCCAAGAATACATTCCATTCGAATGCTTATGCCAATTTAAGAGGCAGGCGAGCGACAGGCCACTGTCCTCTAGCAGTTAGAAAGCTGCACACACAGTCCGGGTGTTGTGCGACTTCGTTCTTCGCCTCCTGGAAGCCAACGCGGTTTCCTCTCGCGAACGCTAAGCAGAGGTTCTATGCGCACAAAGCATTGTGCCAGTGGCAGTGAGGTCCGGGGCGCTGCTTCTGCCGAAAGACGCCCGGCCGCCGCACGTAACCTTCGGACAGCTCCACTTCTCCATATTCTGCTGCCCTTGCTTCCTGCATTTTAGCCAAAAGCTTTTCCACTACCACCAGCAAGGGGAATCTGTGTCCGCACAGCACACGTCCCCCGATCTTGCCCTGTAAGTTCACGAGCTCTTTGCATGTCAGAGACTAAAGGGAAGAGAAAGATTATCCTCTGCGGGCTGCAGGAAAACTAGCACCAAGCGCAGAAAAATTGTCTGAGAATACCGTCCATTCGAATGTTAATGCAAATTTAAGAGGTGGGCGAGAGGCAGGCCACTGTCCTCTAGCAGTTTGAATGCTGCGCACACATTCCGGGCATTGTGCGACTTCGTTCTTTGCCTCCTGGAAGCCAAAGCGGTTTCCTTACCCGGACGCGAAGAAGCGGCTTCTACGCGCACAAAGCATTGTGCCAGTGGCAGTGAGCTCCGGGGCACTGCTTCTGCCGAAAGACACCCAACTGCCACACGTAACCTTCAGACAGCTCCGCTTCTCCGTATTCTGCTTCTCTTGCCTTCTGCATCGTTGACAAAAGCTTTTGCACTACCTCTAGCAAGGCGAATCTGTGCCAGCACAGCACACGTTCCCCGATCTTGCCCTATGAGTTCACGAGCTCTTTGCATCTCAGAGCCTAAAGGGAATAGCATGATTATCCTCTGCGGGCTGCAGGAGACCTAGCAGCAAGCGCAGAAAAATTGTCCAAGAATACCTTCCATTCGAATGCTAATGCCAATATAAGAGGCAGGCGAGCGGCAGGCCGCCGTCCTCTAGCAGTTAGAAAGCTGCACACACAGTCCGGGTGTTGTGCGGCTTCGTTCTTCGCCCCCTAGAAGCCAACGCGGTTTCCTCTCCCGAACGCTAAGCAGAGTTTCTACGCGCACAAAGCATTGTGCCAGTGGCAGTGAGGTCCGGGGCGCTGCTTCTGCCGAAAGACGCCCGGCCGCCGCACGTAACCTTCAGACACTTCCGCTTCTCCATATTCTGCTTCCCTTGCTTCCTGCATTTTAGCCAAAAGCTTTTCCACTACCACTAGCAAGGAGAAGTTGTGCCAGCACAGCACACGTTCCCCGATCTTGCCCTAGGAGTTCACGAGATTTTCGCATCTCAGAGCCTAAAGGGAAGAGCCAGATTATCCTCTGCGGACTGCAGGGGAACTAGCACTAAGTTCAGAAAAATTGTCCAAGAATACCTTCCATTTGAATGCTAATGCCAATTTAAGAGGCAGGCGAGCGGCAGGCCACCGTCCTCTACCAGTTAGAAAGCTGCGCACACAGTCCAGGTGTTGTGCGGCTTCGTTCATCGCCTCTTGGAAGCCGCCGCGGTGTCCGTCTCCCAGACGCGAAGAAGCAGCTTCTACATGCACAGAGCTCTGTTCCGGTGGAGGTGCGTTGCGGGGCGCTTCTTCTGCCGAAAGACGCCCAGCTGCCGCACGTAACCTTCAGACATCTCCGCATCTCCGTATTCTGCTTCTTTTGCCTTCTGCATCATTGGCAAAAACTTTTACACTACCTCTAGCAAGGAGGAGCTTTGCCAGTACAGCACACGTTCCCCGACCACTGCTACACATTCTTCTTTCTGTCCTCCTGTCTGACCTGTGCAGAAGCCAAATAGGAATTGGAGACTGACAGCGGACTATTTATAACTTAACTCACATTTGGTTCTTCTCACAACAGCAGTCCCAAATATTGCTGAGCTGATAGCTACAATTATGGCCCCTTTTGGCTTCAAGGATATGTTTTTTATTGTTGTCCATCTGGAAGAGGATCAGTGGCATTTTATTTTCGTGTGGGAAAGCCAGCAATAAATTTTTACCCACCTTCCACAATGATTTACCGTCTCACCTGTTGCATAGAGGTAGAGATAATGTAAAAGAAAGGTTTATAATATCAGGCCTTGCTGTGCTGAATTACCAGCTGGCCTGTAAGTTCCCATAAGGAAGAATTAGAGGAGTGAGAAGCAGTTAGCATAACAAATTATTCTTGTAGAGGAAAAGTTTGTGCCTGCATAAAAATTAAATCTATCTCATGAGAAGCAGTGAAGAAGAGATGTAAACAATCTAAGAATAGGGAGCTTTGATAGACATGTAAAATGCCATTGAGTAACTAATGATTTGAGTGGCAAGAAAACTACTAGCCAATTGGAGTTGAACACAAGGTCTGTGAAAATCTTATAAAAATTAGTTATGTGAATAAAGAATTGGCTTTTCCTGCAAGAAGAAACTGGGTCCTGAAAATTTTACTGCAACACTCACCCACCCTAGCACATCATGGACTGGCACAAGAATTGTCACTCCTTCCTCCTGCACCAGGAGTAAAAGCATTCCAATACATTGAGGACATTTAGGTAGCAGAAGATTAAATTTTACCTGTACAGTCAACAAAACGAGACATTATTAAGCATCTAGAGTCCCTGGACTTATGTATACCTCCTGAAAAATACAACCCCCCTGCTCAAGAAGTAAAATTCCTGGGAATCTGGTGGAAAGGAGGAATGGTCTGTATTCCCCCTGACTACTCTCACCCACCTAGACCAAATTAAATGCCACAGACTGGAAAGACCTGCAGCATTCTTTAGGCTGGCTGATTTTTTGGAGGGAACACATTCCTGATTTTTCAATTATTCCAACGCCCTTATACTATTTGCTGTGGAAAAAGGCAAAGTGGGATTGGACTCCCCTCTCTGATGAAGCCCTACAACTACTGATTTTTGAAGCCAATACGTACCAATCACTAGGCCTGATAGACGCTACTGATCCAGTACAAACTGACTGGGGATATGCAAGCTCTGGACTGTAGATATACTTATGGCAAAAAGGACTTGATAGTCTTACCAGGCCCATAAGATTTTATTCCCGCAGTCTGAAAGATGCAGAAAAACATTTTACCTGGGAAAAGGGCTTATTTGTGGTTAATACTGCTTTTCAGGAAGCAGAGGAAACTATCCACCAACAATCACTAATTTTAAGAGGCCCTTTTAAAGTCATCAAGCCAGTTTTGGCAGGAACACCACCCCCACATGGGCTGGCTGAACAAGCATTTGTTCAAAATGTTACACTCAAATTGAACAACCACTTCAAGCCTTCAGG
>NW_024527578.1:0-968 GCF_017590135.1 Pyrgilauda ruficollis
GGGGCAGAGCCGGGCAGAGCGGGGCAGGGCCGGACAGAGGGGCTGCCAGGAGCCGCAGGGAAAGCCTGGCCTGAGGCAGCCGAGCCCGAGGGGATCCACAGGGACCAGAGAGAGGCGCTGGCTGCAGGGACCGTGACTGGTGACAGGCTCTGGGGACGGGGAGCCCTTCGGCCTGAAAAACACCAGCCACTTTTTTCTTAAATTGTAAAAGTTTCATAGCGATAAAATGGTTATAAAAATAGCAATGTCATTAGAGAAATGGTAATTTGGACAATTAGGATTTAGGACAATGCAAGACAATGAAAACAAAGAGTTACGGACAGTCCAGGTACCTTTTCTGAGCAAAATAAGCCCGAAAAAGGACACACGTTAACAGAGGATTAACCCTTAAAAGCAACAGCCTGTTGCATATTCATACATCTCACACATGATGCATGAATTCCATTCAAACACAGGACTCTGTCTGTTCAGTGTCAGCTTCTTCCTCTGAATCCTGATGGCCTCTCCAGGGCTGAGCGAGGTGGGAAGAAGTTCGTTTCTTCTGATGAGGGAGCAGTAAATTCTCTTTCTCTGAAGGATTCAGGTGTCCCGTGGCTGCTGTCTCACTGAGAGTGCCTCATTCCTCTCTTTAAAACAGCATCTTCCACAGCATAGTTTCTATTTTCACGTTATGTTATAACCCAAAGCTGTATTTAACACGCTGCTTAAGAGAATTGATACAGCACAACTTTCTGACATGACACGTACAACATTCATTTTAATACTTGGGAAAAGCCAATGATAAAATATGCATTTTTCACATCCAGGAAGCACCTTGGCTGTGCCAGGGCTTGTACCCCAGCTGGGAGCAGCCCCGTGGATGGAGACTGCCCCACCCAGCACGTTAACCAGCAGCTGATATTAAAGGACTGTTGAGAATCCTTTGTGATTTGAAATTGATAATAATTTCTGCCCTGTGAAAAATGCAT
>NW_024527579.1:0-962 GCF_017590135.1 Pyrgilauda ruficollis
CCCTGCCCATGGCAGGGGTTGAAATTAGGTGATCTTTAAGGTCCCAACCAATCCAAATGATTCAATGATTCTATGAATGTGCAAGAAGAGTTTTGATGTTCACCATCAGGAGTTCAGCTCTTGGCAAGACTTATGGAGTCCTTGATTCTAGGAACTTTTCCATTATCTTGGGACATAAAAGATGGTGAAAGGAAGATTTGGCTGGCAGTGAGGATGGGGCATGGTCCCATCAGAGAGAAGACCATTCCCAAGGTGGGAATGCAGCCAGAGGCGACACCTGGTTCTACAACAGATGGAAGGGACCATGGCCTGTAAATCTATTCCTTGGCACCGAAAATAAATCAAACCTATGATAAAGCCTACCATAATAGCACAGATGGTTAAGATAGAGGAGTAAGCAGTCTTCACCCCATATTTACAGGGTTGGAATAAAACCTAACTCTGTGAAGTTAGTGGGTTATAACTAACGGGATGTGAACAAGGGCCTTTCTCAACCACTGGGATGAATTCCCAGCAGTGTGGTCTGCATGTTGTACAACTCAGCCAGCGTTTAGCAGGACTATATATACATGTTTTGGAAAACATTACGGGTAACAGCACTACTTTTCCACTGTTGGCCTATTCCAAACTTCTGGGATGAAGTGTACACAGAAAGCAAATTATTACTGTCATTTTCTGCATATACAACTGTCCACTGCCTCAAGTCCAGGATGAGACTCTTCTGCCCTGGTTAATCTACCACTGTCACAACCTTTCATTGTCTATTTCATGGCTTGGGTACATATTAAATGCATTTCAAATATGTGGTGGGGAGCTGAGCTGCTATACTTGCATTGACCATCTGTAACCTGACTCATCGTGGTCTAAAGCACCTTCCTCTCCAGATCCATCCCTTTATGAGATTTAAAAAAGGCAAATGCACATTACTTTGTAATGCAGATCACTTACTTGAAATGAAAATA
>NW_024527580.1:0-965 GCF_017590135.1 Pyrgilauda ruficollis
TTTTTTTTTTTACAGACTGTGTTGATGAAAGGGAGAGTCTGAAATAAGGAATAGTTGCTACCATGGCATTTTCCTGTGGTGACAGGAGCTCAAGTTGTAAAACTGCCAGCTTGCCCAACAGTGCGTTGTCTCGAGATGATCCTCAGTCTCATTCAAAGGTTCATCATGGATCTTATTCTAACAGGGCTCTCTTCAGAATGTCCTTGCAAAGGAAATGGTTTTGATAAGTTAGTTCTTTGATGACCTCTGCATGTTGCAAAATGAATGCTGCTAACCTGAAGTGAGCTGCCTGTAGTTGCAGCAGTGACCACTTTTCCTCACTCCCATGTGGTGGCAAGATAAGCGAAAAGGAGCAGAAACTGTTCCTGTTCCATTGCTTTTGCCCTAATACATTTATGATCCTCTTCCAAATGAGATTTGATTCTGGAGAAAACAAAATGGTGGGAAAAAGAGTTGTGATTACAAGAATAAGATGGTAAGGTTATCCACTAAAGTCTGCTGAAAATGATGGAATAAAATTTAATGGGTATTTTTAAAACAATAAATGTAATTGTTGACTCGTTTATTTATTTCCTTTTACACAATGTTCCACCCACAAACACACACTTGTTTTGCACCACTGTACTTCACAAGACTCTGTTTGCACCTAATGTTGTTGCTGTTATCCTGTCCTTGCTTCTCTCAACTCCCTTATGAATTTTCAAATAATGATTTGAAATGTTAACACTTCTCCTTTTGAAAAGTATTTTTCCTTAGCTTTCCAAATGAGCACCACTTAGAATTGTACTTTTGATACTTTTCATTTTTCTGCATTTAAGAAACCAAAATGGAGTGCTGTCATCCTCTGTTTCCCTTTGGTAACAGAAACCATAAAAATGAATATGACCTAATTTATGCTAGCAAAACTGGTAATGTTATCTGCATACATTTGAACACCATTCAGAATTCTGGTCATATAAAAATCT
>NW_024527581.1:0-958 GCF_017590135.1 Pyrgilauda ruficollis
TTTTTTTTCCTTTCAAGATTCATCACCTCAAAGAGAAATGCTCTACTGCAGAGCCTGACATCTACTTTTGCACCAAATTCAAAGTAAAAAGCTTTTTATGGGATTTCTTAGGGGATTAAAAGACACACAATGTTCCTCTCTCTGTAGCCTCCCCATCATCTGGATCTTATCTCTCCCATCCCAGTATGAAAAGACTTCCCCAGTGAATGAAGAGCAGATGGCAGATAATTTTCCCAACTGGAGATCCCTGGATTTGATTTGTCACTCACTGAACACCAGCAGCAAAGCACTTCTGTGTCCCTGTGAATAACCTGTGTGGTTGGGATATTCTATGGTGGTGCTTGGGCAACAGCTGCTGGTAAACACAGTAAAAGCTTTGATCAAGTACTCATTTCTGTTTTGGGTTGTTTTGGGTTTTTTTTAGTCATCAATGACTTCACTCCTTTGATGTTGCTGTCCCCAAGGTGTGTTTTGGTGCACGGCTCCACTGCAGCTGGAAAATCTTAGCTGGACACAGCCAGGTGTGTGTCCCCTGTCCTGGCTGCCCCCATCCCCACAGCCCTGTTAGACTCACTGATGGTGAGTGGCTGCTGAGCCAAAAACCCCAAATTTTCTCTCTGTTTTCCCCCTTAGCTGATGGTTAATTAAGTCCATGGCAGCTGTACTCATGGGATGACACGGCCTGGAGATGAGTGGGGTGGTTGGAGACAATCCTGCATCCCACAGAGGTGATGCTTTGGCAGCAGGTGCCTTTGGGATGTACAAGCAATAACACACACATGGATCTCCAGTTGGGTACCACTGTGTCCTGTTTCAAACACCTTCCTTAATTCCATTTTCTCTGTTCCATAAGGAAATGACTGAAACCAACAGCATGTGGGTTGAGAACCTCCTGCTGTGCTCCCTCATGATATGGGGCTCATAAATCCTGGAATATCCTGAATTGGAAAGGACCCAC
>NW_024527582.1:0-961 GCF_017590135.1 Pyrgilauda ruficollis
GGGGCGGGGGCGGCGCGGGGCCGAACTCGGACATGGCGGAGGCGGCGACGGGAACGGGCCGCGCTCGCCTCAGGCCGCGCGGGGCACGCTGGGAGGCCCGCCCGCAACCGGAGGGGCTCCGCCAATCGCTGCGAGGGTTGGCGTTGAGCGACAGGTGGTTTGGCCAATCAAAAGGTGAGGGTAGAGAGCAGCGGCCAATGGGAGGAAGGAAGGAGCAGGCGCGCTGCGATTGAGGGGTGTTGGGGTGAGTGACAGCGGGCTGGGCCAATAGGAAAGAAGGGATGGACGCAGGGCGTGGGCGGGACTGCGGGAGCGCAGCCAATCAGCGGCTGGGCGGCCCCGCGAGACGCCGCGATTGGTGGAGGAAGCGGAAATCACGGAGAAGGAGGGGCGAAAAGGGATTGACGTTTTGTCCGACCAATAGCTTGCGGCGCTGTCCCCTCCCTCCCACGCTGCGCAGCGATTGGAAGGCGCTTCTGACTGACAGCCAGCGCAGCCAATGGAGCGCGCGGAGCGGAAGAGGCGGAGCTTCGCTGGATTGACAGGCGCGGCGATCAATGAGCCGCGGGAAAATCTCTGGCCAATCACAACCGTGCTCGCCGTGACCTTTGATTGACAGCTCGCCCAGCCAATGGCGCGCGTCACTGCGCGAGCGGCGTCCAATCAGCAGCGCGCGGCGGTTTTGGAGGGAAACAGCGACCAATCCGCGAGCGCGGAGCGTTCCCGAGGCCCCGCCCCCAATCCGATCACTCAGGCGTTAATAAATAAACCTTTATTGACGTCACAAGGGCGTGGCCACACTGGCCCCGCCCCCTCCGCAGCGGCCTCAATTTGGGCCGAATTCGCGGGATTTTGGTTAAAATTAAAAAAAAAAAAAATCCTAAAAAATGGCTCCGGGGGCAGCGGGAACACCTGGACGGGGGGGATGGGAGAGGACAGGGGAGGACAGGTGAGAACACAG
>NW_024527583.1:0-961 GCF_017590135.1 Pyrgilauda ruficollis
CCAGGCACTGTCCTGTTGGATCCCCACAGATCCACGGATTTTGGAAAGCAGCTCCAACTCATCTTTGCCTCCAGCCAGCCCCCCACATCCCTTGGCTTCCCTCACCCAGGACAGGAGGTAAGGACACAGCCTTCTCAATGTGAGTAAAATCAACTGGTGTGGTCAGCACTGGCTTCTCAGTGGGGATCCCTCTTCTTGGGATGGGACAGGAACCACATGGATGCAGTGGGATTCAGAGAGAAGGAAGAGAAAATCTCTGTCTCTTCAGCTTCTGTGGTCCCAAATTCCTTCTCCCTTCCTGGAAAGGGGAATATACTAGGTTAGGAGTCAGGAGAAGCCTTCAAATTCCTTCTCTGATCCTTCCATGCCTGGGGAGAGAGAACTTTCCTCTTCTAGGCCATAGGTTCAACTGCAATGCCAAGGAACGCTGATCTAAGACCATGCTGCAGGACTGAAAACACAGGATGGAGTCACTTGTCTTCTGACAGGTGTGAAGGCCAGATTAGATCATCATGATGCTCCTTTCTGGCTTACAAAGTTGTGACTTTGTAAAACCAGCATTCCAAAAGGAGTCAGAGAGCCCCCACTGACACGCTGGTCTTTCAGTGCTGAAGTGCAAAGACATGTCTGAGCCTGTGCTGTTCCAGCTGACATCCAGAATATCAGTTACAGCAACAAAAACATTGCTTTACCTTGATCTAAGGGAGGTGACTGTAATCACAGCATCATGCCCAGAACCTGCCCAATGGTTTTATGCACGGAAAATTCTTGGATTGAGAAGGGAGACAATAAATCCTGGCAGTCACAAGTGTGTTGGATACGGCCAATAATCTGATAGAAGGCAAGTTTGGATTAGGTATATGGAAGAAATTCTGCAGTGTGAGGATGATGACGCCCTGGCATGGGTTTTCCAGAGAACCTGTGGTTGCCTCAACCCTGGAAGTGACCAAGGCCAGGTTGG
>NW_024527584.1:0-961 GCF_017590135.1 Pyrgilauda ruficollis
TGGGGTACTGGAGATACTGGGATGGGGGTACTGGGAGTACTGGGATGGGGTACTGGGGTGGCATATTGGGGGTACTTGGATGGGGTACTGGGGTAACTGGGGGTAATGGGATGGGGTACTGGGGTGGAATACTGGGGGTACTCGGATGGGGTACTGGGGGTGCTGGGATGGCGTCCAGGGTCGCTGGGCTTACTGGGGATACTGGGAGGGCTGGGCTTACTGGGGATACTGGGATCCCTGAGGATCCTGGGATCCCAGCATTTCCGCCCCTCTCCCCCAGCTCCACAGGTGCTTCCGGCTGCAGGTGGAGACCTGGCGCTGCCGGGGCCGGCCGGAGCGCGCCCTGGACGCGGTGGCCCAGTGGCTGCTGGCCCTGGGGACACACTGCCGGGGACTGGGGACACACTGCCGAGGACTGGGGACACACTGCCAGGGACTGGGGACACACTGCCAGCATCCCCAGCCCATCCCGGGCCAGCCCAGCTCCCTGGTGGCTGAGCCGGTGGCGCTCTGGGCCAGGATCAAGACAGAGGCGGCCAAGCAGGGAGCGGAGGAGCTGCGGTTGTGGTGAGGGGATTTGGGATCGGGGAATGGGGAATGGGGCTTTGGGATTGGGGAATGGGGCTTTGGGATTGGGGAATGGGGTTTGGGGATTTGGGATCGGGGAATGGGGATTTGGGATCGGGGAATGGGGATTTGGGATCGGGGAATGGGGATTTGGGATCGGGGAATGGGGATTTGGGATCGGGGATCGGGGAATGGGGATTTGGGACCGGGGAATGGGGATTTGGGATTTGGAATCGGAATGGGGTTTGGGGATTTGGGATCAGGGAATGGGGAATGGAGATTGGGGAGTGGGGCTTTGGGATTGGGGAATGGGGATTTGGGATCAGGAAATGGGGTTTGGGGATTTGGGACCGGGGAATGGGGATTTGGGATCGGGGAATGGGGATTTGGGATC
>NW_024527585.1:0-961 GCF_017590135.1 Pyrgilauda ruficollis
CAGGAGTGATTTGCCCTTAGAGAAGCCATGTTGGCTCTCACCAGTCACCTCCTAATTTCTGACATGCCCTAGGATTCTAGAAGGATCCACCTCATGATCTTGCCAAACACTGAGATGAGACCTGTATTTTCCTGGGTCTTCCCTATTCCTCTTTCTAAAAATGAGATTTATGTTTTCCCTTTTCCAGTCAGTGAGAGCTTTACCAGACTGTTATGACTTCTCAAATATAATGGATGATGGTTAAGCTGCTTATGCTGCCAGTACTCCCAGGACCTACGGATGTATTCCATCTGTTCCCATGGACACATGCACCTTCATGTTCCTTAGATGGTCTCAGTGAGCAGTATCATTCTCCCAATCCCTGCTTTCACCTCCTGCAGCTTGGGTTGAACACCTGCTGGTGGAGACCAAGGCAAAAAACTAATTCACCTCCTTGGCCTCCTCCATGTCCTGGTGACCAGGACTTCTGTGTCCTTCCTGAGAGAATTTTTATTTTCCCTAGTATTTCTTTTATTGGTCGTGTGCCTAAAAAAGTTTTTTTTGTACCTTGGATGTCCTTGGTCCTCTTGTCCAGATTTACTTCTGTCAGTACTTTAGCTTTGCTAACAAGATCCCTGGCTGTTTGGACAATTTCTGTTTTCCTCACAGGCTATCTTCCACTGGTTTCACACTCTAAGCTACCTGTTTGTGTTTAAATTTGTGCAGGATCTCCTTGTTCATCCATGCAGGCCTCCTGGTGTTCTTCACTGATTTACCCTTTGTAGGGATTGCATTTTTCTTGAGCCTCCAGGATACAATCCTGGAATATCATCCAGATGCCTTGGGCCCGCCTCTGCCTGTCTTTCCTAAAGATACTGTATCCTTTCATTTCAGCACTCCAGTCATAGGACCCATTCCACAGTGTTTCAATGATGCCAATAAGGTGTCACAGTCAAATTTTCTGAAAAATCCCTTCGCCCAG
>NW_024527586.1:0-961 GCF_017590135.1 Pyrgilauda ruficollis
CCCAAAATTGGGATTTTTTGGGGGAAAAACACCCAAAAAATGGGATTTTTGGGGGAAAAAACACCCAAAAATGGGATTTTTTGGGGGGGGGGAAATACCCAAAATTGGGATTTTTTTGGGAAAAAACACCCAAAATTGGGATTTTTTTTGGGGAAAAAACACCCAAAAATGGGATTATTTTGGGGGAAAAAACACCCAAAATTGGGATTTTTTTTTGGGGAAAAAACAACCAAAATTGGGATTTTTTGGGGAAAAAACACCCAAAATTGGGATTTTTGTGGGAAAAATGGGATTTTGGGGAAGAAAAGGGATTTTGGGGGGGTCCAGGTGGGATTTGAGGGAATTTTGGGGTGGATTTGGGGTGATTTTGGGGTGAATTTCAGGATAATTTGGGGGTTATTTGGGGGTGATTTTGAGGTGTTTTTTGGGATAATTTGAGGTGTTTTGGGGGTGTTTTTTTGGTGATTTTGGGGTGTTTTTTGGGGTGTTTTTTGGGGTGATTTTGGGGAGAATTTCAGGATAATTTGGGGTGATTTTAGGGTGTGTTTCTGGGGTGATTTTGGGGTGATTTTTGGGGTGGTTTTGGGGTGATTTCAGGGTGTGGTTCTGGGGTGTTTTTGGGGGTTTTTTGGGGTGTTTTTGGGGACAATTTGGGGTGTTTTTAGGGTGGTTTTAGGGTGGTTTTGGGGTGATTTTTGGGGTGATTTTGGGGTGGTTTTGCGGGTGTTTTCGGGGTGATTTTAGGGTGTGTTTCTGGGGTGTTTTTTGGGATAATTTGGGGTGTTTTTGGGGTGATTTTGGTGTGTTTTTGGGGTGATTTTTGGGTGTGTTTCTGGAGTGTTTTTTGGGGTGTTTTTGGGGTGATTTTAGGGTGTGTTTCTGGGTGTTTTTGGGGTGATTTTGGGTGTTTTTGGGGTGATTTGGGGTGTTATCGGGGTGATTTTAGGGTGTGTTTGTGGGG
>NW_024527587.1:0-961 GCF_017590135.1 Pyrgilauda ruficollis
GGATGTAACTCCATTCCCCACCACTCTGGGCCTGGTTGTCCAGACAGGTTTTTACTCAAGAATACGTGCACCTGTCTGAGCCATGAGCAGCCAGTTTCTCCAGAAGAATGCTGTGGGAAATGGTGTCAAAGGCTTTACTAGGTCTAGGTAGACAAGATCCCCAGCCTTTCCCTCATCCACTAAGTGGGTCACCCTGTCATAGAGGGAGATAAGGTCATTTAAGCAGGACCTGCCTTTCCTAAACCCATGCTGGCTTGGCCTGAATCCCTGGTTGTCCTGTATGTGCTGCATGATGGCACTCAAGATGATCTGCTCCATGACATTCTCTGGTACCAAGGTCAGGCTGACAGGCCTGTAGTTCCCCAGATTCTCCTTCTGGCCCCTCTTTCAGATAGTCTGCTTTGGTTTTTTCTTTTTTGGCTTTTCTTTTTCTTGCTGAATCATAAGTAAAGCAGTTCCTATTCAGATCCTTCCTTGC
Organism: Pyrgilauda ruficollis; assembly: GCF_017590135.1. NCBI lineage: Eukaryota > Metazoa > Chordata > Aves > Passeriformes > Passeridae > Pyrgilauda > Pyrgilauda ruficollis. The sequence goes on from NW_024527587.1 coordinate 479, forward strand.
ATCCTCAATTATATTGGAGCACATATATCATGGACTGAGGAATTTATATGAGTAAGAGAGGATATTAAAAAGTAATGGAACTCTTAAAACTGAAGAGATTTCACATTCCTTTAGTCAGTTTTTTTAAATGCATAATAATTTCCATTTCAAGTTTAAGGTATGATAAAAATGACATTACAAAATAGCTAGTGCTTTTAAGTGTTTTTTTTTTTTTAAATATACTTAGCTTTTCTTAAAAGGAGTAGGTCCCAAATAGCATGTGACCATTAAAATTTTAATGAAACTAAGTGTGAATTGTTGAGGCGAACACCCCATGTGTGGAGACACAAGGCTTGACTCCATGTTTCTCAGAAGGCTGATTTATTATCTTATATATTATACTAAAATACTACATGAAAACTATACTAAAAGAACAGAGAGAAATATTTCTACTTTGTTAAAGTGGATTTTTGTTGCGGTTCGTTTTGGGGGGGGGGCACCCCG
>NW_024527588.1:0-2135 GCF_017590135.1 Pyrgilauda ruficollis
CCTGTGTGTCCCCAGAGCCCTGTGTGTCCCCAGAGCCATGTGTGTGTGTCACCAAACCCATGTGTGTGTGTCACCAAACACCCCTGTGTGTGTGTCACCAAACACCCCTGTGTGTGTGTCACCAAACACCCGTGTGTCCCCAGAGCCCTGTGTGTGTGTCCCCAAACACCCCTGTGTGTGTGTCACCAAACACCCCTGTGTGTGTGTCACCGAACACCTGTGTGTCCCCAGAGCCCTCTGTGTGTCACCAAACACCTGTGTGTCACCAAGCACCCGTGTGTGTGTGTGTCCCCAAAGCCCCGTGTTTGTGTCACCGAACACCCCTGTGTGTGTGTCACCAAACACCTGTGTGTCCCCAGAGCCCTGTGTGTGTGTCACCGAACATCTGTGTGTGTCCCCACACCCCTGTGTGTGTCCCCAGAGCCCTCTGTGTGTCCCCAAACATCCCTGTGCGTGTGTGTGTCCCCAAACACCTGTGTGTCCCCAGAGCCCTCTGTGTGTCCCCAAACATCCCTGTGCGTGTGTGTGTCCCCAAACACCTGTGTGTCCCCAGAGCCCTCTGTGTGTCCCCAAACATCCCTGTGCGTGTGTGTGTCCCCAAACACCTGTGTGTCCCCAGAGCCCTCTGTGTGTCCCCAAACATCCCTGTGCGTGTGTGTGTCCCCAAACACCTGTGTGTCCCCAGAGCCCTCTGTGTGTCCCCAAACATCCCTGTGCGTGTGTGTGTCCCCAAACACCTGTGTGTCCCCAGAGCCCTCTGTGTGTCCCCAAACATCCCTGTGCGTGTGTGTGTCCCCAAACACCTGTGTGTCCCCAGAGCCCTCTGTGTGTCCCCAAACATCCCTGTGCGTGTGTGTGTCCCCAAACACCTGTGTGTCCCCAGAGCCCTCTGTGTGTCCCCAAACATCCCTGTGCGTGTGTGTGTCCCCAAACACCTGTGTGTCCCCAGAGCCCTCTGTGTGTCCCCAAACATCCCTGTGCGTGTGTGTGTCCCCAAACACCTGTGTGTCCCCAGAGCCCTCTGTGTGTCCCCAAACATCCCTGTGCGTGTGTGTGTCCCCAAACACCTGTGTGTCCCCAGAGCCCTCTGTGTGTCCCCAAACATCCCTGTGCGTGTGTGTGTCCCCAAACACCTGTGTGTCCCCAAACCCATGTGTGTGTGTGTGTGCCCCCAAATCTCTGTGTGTGTCACCAAACCCCTGTGTCACCACATACCCCCGTGTGTGTGTGTGTCACCAAACCTGTGTGTCCCCAAACATCCCTGTGTGTGTGTGTGTCCCCAAATTCCTGTGTGTCCCCAAATCTCTGTGTGTGTCCCGAAATCTGTCGGTGTCCCCAAACCCTGTGTGTCCCCAAATCCCTGTATGTTCCCAAATCTCGGTGTGTGTGGTCCGGAGGGGCTGGAAGGGAGGTCTGGGGGTTTCAGGGGGTCTCACAGAGGTTTCGGGGGGTGCTGGGGGTCCCTGGGGGTCTGGTGGCACCAACTGGTGTCCCCTGGGGTCCCCCTGCCCCAGCTGGGCTGTGGGAAGGGGGCGTCACCCCCACTGACCCCCCCTTTTCTGCCCTGACCCCCCCAGATCCTTCCCCAGCAATTACTGGGACAAGTTCATCAAGAGGAAGGTGAGGAGGGGTCCTGGGGCTGCCACCCCCTACCCACATTTCGGAGGCGTCCCCCAACACTTTGAGGGTTTTTCCCTCGATGTTGGGACACCCCCCTCCCCCGTGAATTTTGGGGTCCCCCCTGTGAATTTTGGGGTCTCCAGGTGATGGAGAAGTACGGGGACATCTACGGGCGGGAGAGGATCGCCGAGCTGCTGGGGATGGACCTGGCCAGCCTGGAAATGGGGGCGCAGGGCGAGCGCAGGGCCCCCCCCGACAGCTCCCTGCTCACCTGGTGGGCCCGGGGGGGGCACCTGGGGCACTTTGGGGGTCTTTTTGGGGGGCAGTTCGGGGAGTTTTGGGGTCCTACAGGGGTCTAAGGGGGGGTTTAGGGGTCCTGGGTGGGTCCTAGGGGGGGATTTGGGGCAGTTTGGGGGTCCTGTAGGGGTCTAAGGGGAGGGTTAGGGGTCCTGGGTGAGTCCTAGGGGGAGCTTTGGGGTCCTGCAGGGGGCACAAGGGGGGGTTAGGGGGCCGGG
>NW_024527588.1:2750-27718 GCF_017590135.1 Pyrgilauda ruficollis
GTCGTGGGGGGGGATTTGGGGCAGTTTGGGGGTCCTGTAGGGGTCTAAGGGGAGGGTTAGGGGTCCTGGGTGAGTCCTAGGGGGAGTTTTGGGGTCCTGCAGGGGTCACAAGGGGGGGTTAGGGGTCCTGGGTGGGTCTCAGGGGGGGATTTGGGGGAGTTTTGGGGTCCTACAGGGGTCACAAGGAGGGGTTAGGGGGTCCTGAGTGGTCCTAGGAGGGCCTGGGGGCAGTCAGACACCTCATGGGTCTGGGGGCTCCCCTGGGGGGATCCTGGGTGGCTCTAGGGGGTAGACACCCACCTCATGGGTCTGGGGGGCTCCCCACCCCTCTTGGGGGTATTCCCAGCCACTGACCCCCCCCTTTTTTCCCCCTAGGATCACATCCATCGACATCCGCTACCAGATCTGGAAATTCGGGGTGATTTTCACCGATAACGTGAGCATGGGCAGGGGGGCTGCTGGGGGGCTCACCTGGGCCTGTAGGACCCCCTTCCCCACCCTGTGACTTTTGGGGTGACCCCCACCTGTGTGCCCCCTCCCCAGTCCTTCCTGTACCTCACCTGGTACATGGCCATGTCCCTGCTGGGCCACTACAACAACTTCTTCTTCGCCTCGCACCTGCTGGACATCGCCATGGGCGTCAAGACGCTGCGCACCATCCTCTCCTCCGTCACCCACAACGGCAAGCAGGTGTGGGGGCATCCCTGGGGGGGCTCGGGGAGGGGGTCCCCTGAGCCCCCCTGACCCCTCTGTGCCCAGCTGGTGATGACGGTGGGGCTGCTGGCCGTGGTGGTCTACCTGTACACCGTGGTGGCCTTCAACTTCTTCCGCAAGTTCTACAACAAGAGCGAGGATGAGGATGAGCCCGACATGAAGTGTGACGACATGATGACGGTGAGAGGGGGGGTCCCGGCGGGTCTCCAGGTGGGTTTTTGGGGTTCTCCGGGGGTCCCTGATCTCCCTTTGTGCCCTCTCCAGTGTTACCTGTTCCACATGTACGTGGGGGTCCGGGCCGGGGGCGGCATCGGGGATGAGATCGAGGACCCTGCGGGGGACGACTACGAGCTGTACCGGGTGGTCTTCGACATCACCTTCTTCTTCTTCGTCATCGTCATCCTCCTGGCCATCATCCAGGGTGGGCACCCCGCATGGGGGGGGGACTTGGGGGTCAGTCTGGGGGTCCTGGAAGGGCCTGGGGGGGATCCAGGGGGGTCCCACCCTGCTGACCCCTCCATTTTGTGCTCCCCAGGTCTGATCATCGACGCCTTTGGGGAGCTGCGGGACCAGCAGGAGCAGGTGAAGGAGGACATGGAGGTGAGTCTGGAGAGGGGGGCAGGAGGGTGAGGACCCCCCCCAGATGGGACTGGGGGGTGCAGAGACCCCTCTCTGACCCCCCCCGGGCCCCCTCCCCAGACGAAATGTTTCATCTGTGGCATCGGGAGCGATTATTTCGACACGACGCCCCACGGCTTCGAGACCCACACGCTGGAGGAGCACAACCTGGCCAACTACATGTGAGCCTGGGGGGGCCACAGGGGGCTTTTGGGGGGTCCTGCAGGGGCCTGGGGGGTCCCTGCTGACCTCTGACACCCCCGGATTCCAACCCCCACCCCAGGTTTTTCCTGATGTATTTGATCAACAAGGACGAGACGGAGCACACGGGGCAGGTGGGGACAAAGGAGGTCCTGGTGGGGGGGGTCTGGGGGGTCCCAGGGTGGTCTGGGGGAAAAGGGCACGAATCATGAGAGGAAAAGAGAGAGAAAAAAGGGGGGAAATGTGAGGGGAAAACAGGGAAATGTGAGGGGGGAAATGGTGTGAATTACGAGAGGAAAAGAGAGGGAAACATGAAAGGAAAAGAGAGGGAAACGTGAGGGGAAAAGGGGGGGAACCTGAGGCGAAAAGTGCGGCAAACCTGAGGAGAAAAAGGTGAAAAATATGAGGGGAAAACAGCAGTAAACATGAGGGGGAAAGGGTGAAAAATGTGAGGGGAAAAGGGTGAAAAATGTGACATGCCAGGAGCTCCTTGGGAGCCCCCGAAAAACCACCTGGGACCCCTCAAAACCGCCCAGGATCCCCCGGGTCGTTACTGACCCCTCCACTGCCTCCCCAGTTCAGCCCAGTTCAGCCTGACGCTGAGCCAACTACAGTCCCAGTAGGATCCAGTACGGTTCCAGTATAACCCCAGCACTGTGCTTCCTGTACAAGCTCAGTGCGATCCCAGTACAGCCCCAGTATGATGCGCTATAATCCCAGTTCGACCCAGTCCCTCCCAGCACTGTCACTCCAGTCCCGCCCCAACTCGCCCAGTTCGGGACGGGGCCCGTACTGGGAGGGGGCGTGGTTAAAGCGGAGGGCGTGGTCGGGAGCAGATACGTCATTCATACTGTGGGCGTGGCAAAGGAGCATCGTGAAGCGGAAGTAGCTGTGACGTCCCTTCCGGAAAAGCCGCGAACATGGCGCTGTTCGAGCAGATGCGGGCGAACGTGGGGAAACTGCTGCGGGGCATCGACCGGTACTGGGAGCACTGGGAGGGACTGGGGGGACTGGGAGAGGACTGGGGGGCCCTGAGCGGTCCCAGGTGTGTAACGAGGGGTGCCATGTGTGTAAAGGGGGGTCCCAGGTGTGTAAAGAGGGGTCCCAGGTGTGTAAAGGGAGGTCCCAGGTGTGCAAAGGGGGTCTCAGGTGTGCAAAGAGGGGTCCAGGTGTGAAAAGGGAGGTCCCAGGTGTGCAAAGAGGGGTCCCAGGTGTGTAAGGAAGGGTCCCAGGTGTGCAAAGGGAGGTTCCAGGTGTGCAGAGAGGGGTCCCAGGTGTGCAAAGAGGGGTCCCAGGAGTGTAAAGGGACTCCCAGGTGTGTAAAGGGGGATCCCAGGTGTGTAAAGGGAGGTCCCAGGTGTGTAAGGAAGGGTCCCAGGTGTGCAAAGGGAGGTTCCAGGTGTGCAGAGAGGGGTCCCAGGAGTGTAAAGGGACTCCCAGGTGTGTAAAGGGGGATCCCAGGTGTGTAAAGGGAGGTCCCAGGTGTGTAAGGAAGGGTCCCAGGTGTGCAAAGGGAGGTTCCAGGTGTGCAGAGAGGGGTCCCAGGAGTGTAAAGGGACTCCCAGGTGTGTAAAGGGGGATCCCAGGTGTGTAAAGGGAGGTCCCAGGTGTGTAAGGAAGGGTCCCAGGTGTGCAAAGGGAGGTTCCAGGTGTGCAGAGAGGGGTCCCAGGAGTGTAAAGGGACTCCCAGGTGTGTAAAGGGGGATCCCAGGTGTGTAAAGGGAGGTCCCAGGTGTGTAAGGAAGGGTCCCAGGTGTGCAAAGGGAGGTTCCAGGTGTGCAGAGAGGGGTCCCAGGAGTGTAAAGGGACTCCCAGGTGTGTAAAGGGGGATCCCAGGTGTGTAAAGGGAGGTCCCAGGTGTGTAAGGAAGGGTCCCAGGTGTGCAAAGGGAGGTTCCAGGTGGGGAGGTTCCAGGTGTGCAAAGAGGGGTCCCAGGTGTGTAAGGAAGGGTCCCAGGAGTGTAAAGGGAGTCTCAGGTGTGCAGAGAGGGGTCCCAGGTGTGCAAAGAGGGGTCCCAGGAGTGTAAAGGGACTCCCAGGTGTGTAAAGGGGACTCCCAGGTGTGCAAAGGGGGTCTCAGGTGTGCAAAGAGGGGTCCCAGCTGTGCAAAGAGGGGTCCAGGTGTGTAAAGGGAGGTCCCAGGTGTGTTATAGGACGGTCCCAGGTGTGTAAGGAAGGGTCCCAGGTGTGTCACAGCCCCCCTCACCTGCACAGGTACAACCCCGAGAACCTGGCCACGCTGGAGCTGTACACTGGGGGGGCTGGGGTGTGTCCCAGGTGTGCCCCAGGTGTGTCACAGCCCCCCTCACCTGCACAGGTACAACCCCGAGAACCTGGCCACGCTGGAGCGCTACGTGGAGACGCAGGCCAAGGAGAACGCCTACGACCTGGAGGCCAACCTGGCCGTGCTGAAGCTGTGAGGGCTCCGGGGGGATTTTGGGGGGGCTCACGGGGGGGTTTGGGGGTCCCTGAGCTCCCCCAGGCTCACCTGGGCTCACCTGTGCAGGTACCAGTTCAACCCCGCCTTCTTCCAGACCGGGGTGACGGCGCAGATCCTGCTCAAGGCGCTCACCAACCTGCCCCACACCGACTTCACCCTCTGCAAGTGCATGATCGACCAGGCTCACGTATCCTGGCACCCCAAATCTGGGGGGACCCCAAATCCGGGACACCCCAAACACAGGGAGCCCCAAAACCCAGGGGAAACCCCCCCAAGGAACCCCCAAATCCAGAGGAAACCCCCCAAGGAACCCCCAAATCCAGAGGAACTTCACCCTCTGCAAGCGCATGATCGACCAGGCCCACGTATCCTGGGACACCCCAAATCTGGGGGAAGCCCCCAGGGAACCCCCCAAATCCAGGGGGAACTCCCCAGTTCCAGAGGGAATCCCTCAGGGAACCCCCCCAATTCCATGGAGAACCCCAAATTCCATAAGGACCCCCCAAACCTCCCCAGGGACCCCCCTTTCCCTGCCCGACACCTCCCAGTCCCACTCCAGAGAGATCAAACCTGGTGGTTTTCCCCTCAAAATCCCCCCCAAATTTGGATTTTGGGACCTGGGGGAGGGAGGTTTTTGGGGTTCAGCCCAGGGGGCAGCTGCACTCCCCCTTTTTTCCCCCAAATTTTCCCTTGACCTCCCCAAAACTCAGCAAGAGGAGCGGCCCATCCGACAGATCCTGTACCTGGGGGAGCTGCTGGAGACCTGCCACTTCCAGTCCTTCTGGGTGAGCCCCCCAAAAACTGGGGTCCCCAAAACCCTGGGGGGGTTTGGAGACAAAGGGGGAGCCCTAAACGTGGGGGTGACCCCCGGAATTCCGGCAGCAAGCGCTGGATGAGAACATGGAGCTGCTGGAGGGGATCACCGGCTTCGAGGACTCCGTCAGGAAATGTGAGGGGCATCTGGGGGGTCCCTGGGGGGGTTTTGGGGGGCTTAGAGGCAATCTTCAGGGGCTTTGGGGGGTCCTGGGAAGGTTTTGGGGGGTCCTGAAAGGTTTTAGGGGAAGTTGGGGGGATTCTTCAGGTGCTTTGGGGAGGTTTTGGGGGTCCTGGAGGACATTTTGGGGGGGCTTGGAGGGAATCTTGAGGGGGTTTGGGGAGGTTTTGGGGGTCCTGGGGAGTTTTTGTGGGCCCTGGAGGGGTTTGGAGGGTATCTTGAGGGGCTTTGGGGAGGTTTTGGGGGTCTGGGTGGGGTTTGGAGGTAATCTTAAGAGGGTTTGGGTTGGTTTTGGGGGTCCTGGAGGGATTCTTCAGGGGATTTGGGGAGGTTTTGGGGGCCCTGGGGAGGTTTGGAGGCAATCTTGAGGGGGTTTTGGGGGTCCTGGGTTATCTTCAGGGGTTCCTGGAGGAACCTGGGGGTGCTTCAGGGGGAATTTCAGGGTCCCTGAGGGGGTTTTGGGGTACAGAGGGGTCCTGGGAGGGGAATTGGGGCATCCTGGAGAGGATTTGTGTAATTCTGGGGAGGTCCCAGGGGGTTGTTCGGGGGTCTGGGGGCGTTGTGGGGGTTCTGGGCAGTTTTGGGGGGCTCGGTGACGCCGTGGGGGTCCCCACAGTCATTTGCCACGTGGTGGGGATCACGTACCAGCACATCGACCGCTGGCTGCTCGCTGAGATGCTGGGGGACCTCTCAGGTGAGTGGGCTGGGGGTCCTGAGTGGGATTTTGGGGGGTCCCAGGTGGAAGATGGGTTCTGGAGGGAGCTTGGGAGGGTCCTGAGCGGCTTTGGGGAGCCCTGGATGGGGTTTTGGGTGTCCTGTGATGGGGTTTGGGGGGGTCCTGGGGAGGTGCAAGAGAGTCCGGAAGGGTTTGGGGGGGTTTTGGGGGTCTCTAGGGGGTGTCAGAGCCCCCCCAGACCCCGCTGTGCCCCCCAGAGTCGCAGCTGAGGGTGTGGATGAGCAAATACGGGTGGACGGAGCCAGAGCCGGGGCGGATCCTGATCTCCAACCAGGAGGAGAACATCAAACCCAAGAACATCGTGGAGAAGATCGACTTCGACAGTGGGTTGGGGGTCCTGAGGGGGGGTTTGGGGCATCCTGGTGGGAGTTTAGGGAAGGAGGGCGGGGTGCTCGGGGGGTTTTGGTGGGTGTTGGGAGGATGCAGGGAGATCCCATGGAGATTTTGGGGTCCTGGAGGAGGTTTGGGGGATCTGGAGAGAGTTTGGGGCAGGGTTGGGGCAATACAGGCGGGTCCTGGGGGTGTCCTGAGGAGTTTTGGGTGGCTTTGGGGGGTCTGGGGAGGGATACGGGAGAGGCCCAGGGGTTTCTGAGGGAGATTGGTGTCCTGAGCCCCCCGCCAGCTCACCTGTTTTTCTCCCAGGTGTGTCCAGCATCATGGCGTCCTCTCTCTGAGCCCCTCAGGAGCGAGCCCTCAACACGGACCCCCCAATTCCAACCCCCCAACCCCGACCCTGCCCAGTTTAACCAGTAAAGAGGCTCCAACGTGGGACTGGGCTCATTCTTGGGGGTCGTCAAAATGGAGGGGGGGCGTCTGAGGGGAGGTGGGCGTGACCTTGAATGGGCGTGGCTTTGAGCGGGCGTGGCTTGGGGCGCGCCTGAGGGTGGGGACCGGTGGGCGGAGTTTAATCGTATTATGGGCGTGGCTTCGGCTCCGTGAGGGTGGTGAGCGTAGCGATGGGCGGGGCCCCCCTGTGGCGCCTGAGGGCGGGGGGCGTGGCTCCGCCCTGCCCGTGCGCGCGCGGCGCTGTGGGCGCGGCCTGGGCGGCGGCGCGTGCGCAGTCGGGGCGCGGGGGGGGGGCCGATTCGGGTCTGTGTCGCTGGCGCGTCCTCCGCCTGTCGCGACATCAGGGCGGCGATAATGGTGGATTACCACAGCGCGGGGCAGCCCCACCCGTACGGCGGGAACGGGCCCGGCCCCAATGGCGACTACATGGCCCAAGAGGACGATTGGGATCGGGATCTGCTCCTGGACCCCGCCTGGGAGAAACAGCAGCGCAAGGTGGGGGGGGCTGGGGGGGGTCACTGAGGGGCGATCGTGAGGGGCTGAGGGGTCCCTGAGGGGATTTCAGAGCCTGAGGCGTTTCCTGAGGGGTCTGGAGGGTTTGAGGGGTCTCAGAGGCGTCGGAGCGCGGGGCAGGGGGATCTGGGGGGTCCCTGAGGGGATCCGTGAGGGATCCTGGGGTGTCTGAGGGGATCCATGAGGGATCCTGGGGTGTCTGAGGGGATCCATGAGGGATCCTGGGGTGTCTGAGGGGATCCGCTGTGTTTGGGGGGGGGGTACCACACCTGAGGGCTGAACTTTGGGGTGCCCCAGAGCTGTGTTTGGGGGGGGGTGGGGTACTACACCTGAGTGATGAGGGGGGACACTTTGGGGACCCCCAGAGCTGTGTTTGGGGGGGGTACCACACCTGAGGGCTGAACTTTGAGGTGCCCCAGGGCTGCCTTCGGGGGTCTCCCGTGCTGGGGAGGGGGCTGTGAGGAGCAGACAGCCCGGCTGGAACCAAGCCGAGGGATTTTCTCTGGTTCCGGGGGGGGGTCCGGAGGGTCCCCCCCCCCCAATTCCGGGCGGAGAAGCTTCCGCAGAGCTGCGGGATGGGATAAAGGGCACTGGGGAAAGGGGGGATCCGCTGGGATCAGCCGGGATCCGCCGCCTTCCCGCGGCATCGGGAGCTGCGGGGGTCTCCTCCATCGCCCCCACCCCCAAAAAAAACCGGGACCCTCGGGCGTGGGAACCGCCGGCAGCTGGGAGGGGCTGGCCCGGAATTCCGAGCGGGCGCCGGAGTGTTCCGGGTTAATCATTGGAGACGGGGCACTCCCGGCTCCGGGGACAGTCCCTGTGTTTGGGGCGAATTCCTGCGCTTCGGGGTGAACTCCCTCAGTTTGGGGTGCATTCCCTCAGTTTGGGGTGCATTCCTTCAGTCTGGGGGGAATTCCCTCAGTTTGGGGTGAATTCTCTCAGTTTGGGGTGCATTCCTGCAGTTCGGGGTGAATTCCCTCAGTTTGGGGTGCATTCCTGCAGTTCGGGGTGCATTCCCTCAGTTTGGGGGGCATTCCCTCAGTTTGGGGTGCATTCCTTCAGTTTGGGGTTCCATTCCCAGTTTGGGGTGAATTCCTGCACTTCGGGGTGAATTCCCTCAGTTTGGGGTGCATTCCCACAATTTGGGGTGAATTCCCTCAGTTTGGTGTGCATTCCTTCAGTTCGGGGTGAATTCCCGCAGTTTGGGGTTCCATTCCCGCAGTTTGGGGTTCCATTCCCAGTTTGGGGTTCCATTCCCGCAGTTTGGGGTTCCATTCCCAGTTTGGGGTTCCATTCCCGCAGTTTGGGGTTCCATTCCCAGTTTGGGGTTCCATTCCCGCAGTTTGGGGTTCCATTCCCAGTTTGGGGTTCCATTCCCGCAGTTTGGGGTTCCATTCCCAGTTTGGGGTGAATCCCCGCACTTTGGGGTTCCCTTCCCTGAGTTCTGCCGTGAGTTCCTTGAGTTCTGTGTTCAGTTCCTGTGCCTTGCTTGAATTCCCTCACGTTCCAGTTCACTAATTTTGGGTTGAGTTCCGCGTGTTTTGTGTTTAATTCCCCGAAACTGAAGGCGAATTCCCTCCGGTTTGGGCTGGCTTCCCTGAACGTGGGGCTGAGCTCCCTGAATTTGGGGTGAATCCCCTCAGTTTTGGGACATTTCGGGGGAACCCCTGTCCTGGGGACACTCGGGGCCGGCGCTGCTGCGCTCCGTTGCCGTGGTTACCTGCGATTTCCAGGTTTTTCTAAGAAAAAACCGGGCGAAGTTGGATTATTTTTGGCACAGGAAGCGCCGGATGAGCTTCCTCCTCCTCTTCCTCCTCCTCTTCCTCCTGCACTTCCTGCCATTCCCGGCGCTTCCCACTCCTCTCCCACGTTTCCCACCCGGTTCCTGTTGCTTCCCCTCTGCCCGGAATGGGAATTTTCCCCGTGGATTTTTTCAGGATTTGGGGCGGATTTCCCGCGGCTGGATTCCCGGGAATGATGGACGAGCTCTGCGCCAGGGGTTAATTAGCTGTTAATGAGCGGGGTGCAGGGATTGCTCCGCGCCCTTCCTCCCGTTTTGGGGAATTTGGGAATCTGCTTTTCCCCCCCCCCCCCGCCATGGGGCTGGGGTCCCTCCGGCTCCCGGGGCAGCTCCGGTTTTTCCACCGAATTCCCGCATTTGGGTGCGGGACGGGCCCCGGGGATTCGCCTCTGGAATTCTCTGGAATTCCAACAATGCGGGAGAGCAGCGGGAACGGAACCCGGCCCCTCGCAGAGTCCGTCTGTCCTTCCTTCCTCTCCTTCCTCTCCTTCCTCCCTCAACCCACCACAAAAACTAAAAACCCAGGAATTTTTGCCCCAAACAGGTGTTTTTTCTCCCAGTTTTTGCCTTGAACAAGTGTTTTTCCTCCCATAAAACACAGGAAATTTTTGCCCTAACAGGTGTTCTTTCTCACAAGATTTTTTGCCCCAGACAGGTGTTTTTCCTCCAAGGAATTTTTGCCCTAACCAGGTGTTTTTATTCCCATAAAACACCAGGAATTTTCGCCCCAAACAGGTGTTCTTCCTCTCATAAAATGCAGGATTTTTTGCCCCAACCAGATGCTTTTATTTCCACAAACCCCAGAATTTTTTGCCCCAACCAGATGTTTTTATTTCCACAAACCCCAGAATTTTTTGCCCCAACCAGATGTTTTTATTTCCATAAAATGCAGGATTTTTTACCCCAACCCGGTGTTTTTTCCAGCCGGGATGCACTGGGAAGAGAACTCCCGAAATTCCTGGGGCTCCCTCCCAGGTGCACCGTGGGGTTCCAGGAGCATCCCGACCCTCAGCGTGCTCTTTCCTCCCTCTCCTCCTCACTTTGGGGACATTTCTCTATTTTCCCCATTTTTGGACCATTTCCAGCTCATTCCATCTCCTTCCCACCCCCCCATCGCAGGAATCTCATCCCATCCTCGGCTGCAGGAGCGATTTTTGGTGGAAGAAATCACGGAATAATACACGTGCGTGTTGTTCCCACCTGGAAAACCTCCCCAAAACTCCTTTTTTTTTTGGGATTTCGGGGGCGGCGCTGCCGCACCCCGAGGTTCGAGGCGTGGCCGGCGTCGGAGCCGCTCATCCCGCGTGGAATGCGGGCACGCCCTGACCCACCTGCGGCCCAAAAAAACCCAAAAAAAAACCCAAAAAACCCCACCTGCGCCACGCGGAGTGGGGGGAGCTGAGCATCCTGCCCGGAATTCACCGCGTTATTCCCAAAAATCCCGGCCCGGAGCCGAATAAGGGCAAGGAATGAGGAGAATTCCGCGCTCCGGCCTCCCCCGGGAGCGGCAGATGCAGCGAAAGCAACAAAAAACATCCAAAAAAACAACAGCAAAAACATTCCAGGGGGAGGGGAAGAGCCGGGGGTGACAGGGACGGGACACAGCCCCACCCCAAATCCTCACATTCCCTTTTTTCTGCTCCTCTTCCCCAAATTTGTACCATTTCTCCTAATTTTTCATAATCTTTTCCTTCAAATTTTGGTCGTTTTTCCCAATTTTCAGTCATTTCCCATCATGATTTTGTTCATTCCCGCCGTTTCTAATTGTTTTTCCCCATTTTTTTGGTCCCATTTCCTGATTTTTTTGGGTAACCTCCTGACTTTTTTGACTTTGCTCCAGATTTTTTGCCTTTTTCCCAAATTTTCTGGTCGTTTTCCCAATTTTTTGGTGGAACTTTTCCTGGTTTCTGGTCATTTTCCTTGGTTTTGAGCCACTTTTCCTGGTGTTATCATCACATTCCCAGTTTTCTGCTCGTTTTCCCAGTTTTCCCTCCGTTTCCCTGAATTTTTGGTAATTTTCCCCACTTTTTTTCCCTCATTTTTCCTGATTTCTGGGTGACTTTTCCTCATTTTTTCATCACTTCCCCTGTTTTTCCCCAGATTTCTTCCCCTCGTCGTGGATTTCGGGTCATTTCCTCCGATTTTTCCTCCTTTTTCCCTCTCCTCGGACAAGCGGCGCCTCGTTAATTATGTTAATTATGCAAATGACGTTAATTAACCCCCGCTAACGAGCCCGGGGGAACGCCTGGATGAGTTTTTTATTCCCTCTGGAATTTTCTTTCAGCTCCGTTTTAACGGGAATTTGGGGATGTGGGAGCGAATTCCTTCCTGCCCTAACGAGGCCTCGTTAACGACCTCAATTTTGGGCATTTTTTGGGGATTTTGGGGGCTCCAACCCCGGGAAAAACCCCAAAACCCGCCCGGGGTGGGGGGCTCATTCCCACCTGGAATTCTCGGGGTTGGCATTCCCGGGGCTCCCCAAAAAACACCCAAAAATGGGAGGCTCCCAAAGGAAAATCCCAATTTGGGGCTTTTTTGGGGATAAATCGCTGTCCCTGAGGAATTCCTGGGAAAAATTCCCCAGGAAACAACCCAGGGCACTGTGCCCGGTGCCCAAAATTAGGGATTTTCCCTTAAAAAATTTGGAATATCCCTCGGGATCTGTCACAAACACATCCCACCTTCTTCCCAAGGGATTTTCCATCCCAAAGTTGGGGTTTTAGGGAAAAAAAATGCAGGAAAATAGGGAGGAAAACACATTTTTTCTCCTGAAATTCCCAATTTTTAGGGGAAAAACGGAAGAAAATAGGGAGGAAAATGAGTTTTCCTCCTGAAATTCCCAATTTTTCCATGGAAAGGAGGAAGAGGAGGCAAGTTTTCCTCCCTGCTGCTGTTTCCCAGTGGTTTTACATGGAAAAACAGAGGAAAAGAGGGATGAAAAGTGGGATAAACCCCTTCCCCAGCCCCAAAATCCCAAAATCTTTGGGGTAAACGCGTCCTCCAGCTCTGGAATCCCAAATTCTGGGCAGGAACGAGGTGGATTTTCCTCCCCGCCGCCACTTTCCAAAACTTTTCATGGAAAAATCGAGATGAAAGTAGGGCTGGAGCCCCTTTCCCAGCCCCGAAATCCCGGGATTTGGGGTGGGGGAGGGCAGGGGAGGGGTCCCGCCTGCGGCCGGCCCTGACACAATGCCTGGAAAACGCTTTTCCAGCGGTTCCGTGGGAAGGAAATTCCAGAGGCCCGTGCGGAATCTCCTTTTTTAGGCATTTTTGGGATGGTTATTTCTGTCCGGAACGCGGGGGGGGGCAGGGAGGGGGTCGCTCCGGGCGGGATTTATCCCGGATTTTATCCCGGATTTTATCCTGGATTCCACCACCCCCCTGCTTCCCATTCATCCCGCCCTTTAAACCTCCCAAATTCCCAAATTTTGGGGGAAAACCCTCGGCTCTGGGGCTGTGGGAATGTCCCGGGTTTGGGGGGAGCAGCGAGGGTTCCCTCAGCACAGAAATTCCCGGGATTTGGAAAAGTTTTCCCGGGTTTTGGAAGGGATTTTGGGCTTTTCCAGGAACGCCGGTGACCCCTGGGCACCGCGGGGCGGGGGAGAGATCCCAGAGCGGGATTTTTGGGATCTTTTTGGGATCTTTCTGGGATCTTTGTGGGATCTCTCAGGGCCCGTTGTGCGTGTCGGTGAAGGAGATCCCAGGATGGGATTTATGGGATCTTTGTGGGATCTTTTTGGGATCTTTTGGGAATTTTTCCAGGAACTCTCTCGGGGCCGGCTGACTCAGGGCCCGTGGTTCGTGTCGGTGAAGGAGATCCCAGAACGGGATTTTGTGAGATTTTTCTGGGATTTTTCTGGGATTTTTCCGGGATCTCTGTCTCGGGGCCGGCTGACTCAGGGCCCGCGGTGCATGTCCGTGAAGGAGATCCCAGAGCAGGATTTTGTGGGATTTTTCCGGGATCTCTCTCTCGGGGCCGGCTGACTCAGGGCCCGCGGTGCGTGTCGGTGCCCGCGGGGCCGCGCCCGGCCGCGCCTGGCACAGGCATGTGCAAGCCTGGCACCGGCCAAAGTCCCGGCTGTCAGTGAAGGAGATCCCAGAGCAGGATTTTTCTGGGATTTTTCCGGGATTTTTCTGGGATCTCTCCTGGATCTCTCTCTCGGGGCCGGCTGGCTCAGGGCCCGTGGTGTGTGTCGGTGAAGGAGATCCCAGAACGGGATTTTCTGGGGTTTTTCTGGGATTTTTCTGGGATCTCTCTCTCGGGGCCGGCTGACTCAGGGCCCGTGGTGTGTGTCGGTGAAGGAGATCCCAGAACGGGATTTTCTGGGGTTTTTCTGGGATTTTTCTGGGATCTCTCTCTCGGGGCCGGCTGACTCAGGGCCCGTGGTGTGTGTCGGTGAAGGAGATCCCAGAACGGGATTTTCTGGGGTTTTTCTGGGATTTTTCTGGGATCTCTCTCTCGGGGCCGGCTGACTCAGGGCCCGCGGTGCGTGTCGGTGCCCGCGGGGCCGCGCCCGGCCGCGCCTGGCACAGGCATGTGCAAGCCTGGCACCGGCCAAAGTCCCGGCACCGCCCCGGAGCCGCCCGGGAGCCCACGGCAATCCCACAGTGACCCCAAAACTGGGATCTTCCTGGGAATCCTGGGGCGTTCCCAGATCCGGGAGGGTCAGTCTGGTTTCCTGCTGGGTTTGGCGCTGGATCCCGGGCTTGGAGCCGGCAGGGATCTGTCCTGAGCAGGTTCCTGATCCCAAAGTGTGGCCCTATAAGCAGATTTTGGGGTGGAGTCGTCCCAGCTCCACAAATAACTGGAGCTGGGGGTTGTGGGATCGGGCGTTCCTGGGGGATGGAAGGCTTGGGGTCATTCCCAGTGGGGTCAGTAACCCGGGGTCATTCCCAGTGGGATCATTCCTGCTGGGATCAATAACCCAGGGCCATTCCTGCTGGGATCAATAACCCGGGGTCATTCCTGCTGGGATCAGTGGGATCATTCCCACTGGGATCAGTGGGGTCATTCCCAATGGGATCAATAACCTGGGGTCATTGCTGCTGGGATCAATGGGATCATTCCCACTGGGATCAGTGGGGTCATTCCTGCTGGGATCAATAACCTGGGGTCATTGCTGCTGGGATCAATGGGATCATTCCTGCTGGGATCTGTGGGGTCATTCCCAATGGGATCAATAACCCAGGGTCATTCCTGCTGGGATCAGTGGGGTCATTCCAATGGGATCAATAACCCAGGGTCATTCCTGCTGGGATCAATAACCTGAGGCCATTCCCAGTGGGATCAATGGGGTCATTCCCAGTGGGATCATTCCCAGCAGACCCCCAATTCCCCATTTTCCCCCCAAACCCCGGGGGTCCCTGCACACCCCAGGGGTCTGCTGCTGACCCCGGGGGGCTCCCCAAACCCCGGGGGTCCCGCTGACCCCGGCCTGGCCCCGCAGACGTTCACGGCCTGGTGCAACTCCCACCTGCGCAAGGCCGGCACGCAGATCGAGAACATCGACGAGGATTTCCGGGACGGGCTCAAGCTGATGCTGCTGCTCGAGGTCATCTCAGGTCAGGCCTGAGCACAGAATCCTTAAACTGGGCCCAGATCCTTAAACTGGGCCCAAAAACCCTCAAACTCAGCCCAGAAACCCCCCAGCTGGGCCCAAAGTGCTGAAACTTCCCAAACACCTTTAAACTTGACCCAAAACCCTTCAGTCCTGCCCCAGATCCTTTAGTCCTGACCCAAACCCTTTAACCCTGACCCAAACCCTTCAACTCTGACCCAAACCCTTTAACCCTGACCCAAATCCTGCAGCCCTGACCCAAACCCTTTAGTCCTGACCCAAACCGCTCCTGGGACTGTGGGATCCACCCCTGGGATTGGGGGATCTGCTCCTGGGATTGTGGGATCTGCTTCTGGGATTGTGGGATCTGCTCCTGGGATCTGCTCCTGGGATTGTGGGATCAGCCCCCAGAATCTGTCCCTGGGATTGTGGGATCCACCCCTGGGATCTGCTTCTGGGATTGTGGGATCAACACAGGATCCGCCCCTGGAGTTGTGGGATCTGCTCCTGGGATCTGCTCCTGGGATTGTGGGATCCACCCCGGGATCTGCCCCTGGGATTGTGGGATCCACCCCTGGGATTGTGGTATCTTCTCCTGGGACTGTGGGATCTGCTTCTGGGACTGTGGGATCTGCTTCTGGGACTTTGGGATCTGCCCCTGGGATCTGCCCCTGGGATTGTGGGATCCACCCCTGGGATCTGCTTCTGGGATTGTGGGATCCACCCTAGAATCCACCCCTGGGATTGGGGGATCTGCTCCTGGGAATGTGGGATCTGCCCCCAGAATCTGCCCCTGGGATTGGGGGATCTGTTCCTGGGATTGTGGGATCTGCTCCTGGGACTTTGGGATCTGCCCCTGGGATCTGCCCCTGGGGCTGTGAGATCTGCCCCTGGGATCTGCTCCTGGGATTGTGGGATCTGCTCCTGGGAATGTGGGATCTGCTCCTGGGATCTGCCCCTGGGACTGTGGGATCCACCCCGGGATCTGCCCCCGGGATCCCCCCAGTCTCTGATCCTCTCCCGCAGAGACCTCGGCCAAGGAGGGGCTCCTGCTCTGGTGCCAGCGGAAAACGGCTCCGTACAAGAACGTCAACGTCCAGAACTTCCACATCAGGTCCTTGTCCTTCCTCTTCCTCTTCCTCTTCCCATTCCCCAGGGCAGGCTGGGCTCAGGCTGGGTCAGAATTCCCAAATTCCGTGTGGATTCCCGGGATCTGATCCCCATTTTCCCCACAGATTCCCGGGATCTGATCCCGCTTTTCCCCATGGATTCCCCATTTTCCCTGTGAATTTCTGGAATCTGATCCTGGTTTTCCCTCTGTATTTCTGGGATCTGATCCCCATTTTCCCTGAGGATTCCCGGGATCCGATCCTGGTTTTCCCTGCAGATTCCTGGGATCTCGTTCCCATTTTCCCTGAGGATTCCCAGGATCCGATCCTGGTTTTCCCTGCAGATTCCTGGGATCTCGTTCCCATTTTCCCTGAGGATTCCCAGGATCCGATCCTGGTTTTCCCTGCAGATTCCTGGGATCTCGTTCCCATTTTCCCTGAGGATTCCCGGGATCCGATCCTGGTTTTCCCTGCAGATTCCTGGGATCTCGTTCCCATTTTCCCTGAGGATTCCCAGGATCCGATCCTGGTTTTCCCTGCAGATTCCTGGGATCTCACTCCCATATTCTCTGTGGATTCCCAGGCTCTAGTCCCCATTTTCCCTGCGGATTCCCAGGATCTGATCCCTGTTCTCCCCGTGGATTCCCGTGATCCGATCCTCATTTCCCCCGTGGATTCCCGGGATCGAATCCCATTTTCCCCACGGATTCCTGGGCTCTCACTCCCGTTTTCCCGGCGGATTCCCGGGCTCCAATCCCAGTTTTCCCGGCAGATTCCCGGGCTCCGATCCCGGTTTTCCCGGCGGATTCCCAGGATCTCACTCCCATTTTCCCCATGGATTCCCGGGATCTCACTCCCATTTTCCCCATGGATTCCCGGGCTCTCACTCCCGTTTTCCCCGCGGATTCCCGGGCTCCGATCCCGGTTTTCCCTTTTCCCTGCGGATTCCCAGGATCTGATCCCTGTTCTCCCCGTGGATTCCCGTGATCCGATCCTCATTTCCCCCGTGGATTCCTGGGATCCAATCCCATTTTCCCAGCGGATTCCCAGGATCTCACTCCCATTTTCCCCATGGATTCCCGGGCTCTCACTCCTGTTTTCCCCGCGGATTCCCAGGATCCGATCCCAGTTTTCCTGGCGGATTCCCGGGCTCCGATCCCAGTTTTCCCCACGGATTCCCGGGCTCCGATCTCGGTTTTCCCGGCGGATTCCCAGGATCTCACTCCCGTTTTCCCGACGGATTCCTGGGATCTCACTCACGTTTCCCGACGGATTCCCGGGCTCTCACTCCCGTTTTCCCCGCGGATTCCCGGGCTCCGATCCTGGTTTTCCCACCAGATTCCCGGGCTCTCACTCCCGCTTTCCCCGCGGATTCCCGGGCTCTCACTCCCATTTTCCCGGCGGATTCCCGGGCTCCGATCCCGGTTTTCCCAGCGGATTCCCGGTCTCTCACTCCCGTTTCCCCCAGCTGGAAGGACGGGCTGGCCTTCAACGCCCTCATCCACCGGCACCGCCCGGAGCTGATCGAGTACGACAAGCTGCGGAAGGTAAACCCCCCCCTCGCCCCGGGAAAATCCAGGAATTTGGGAATTCCCGCCCACGGAGCCTCTCCCTCCCCGCAGGACGACCCCGTCACCAACCTCAACAACGCCTTCGAGGTGGCCGAGAAGTACCTGGACATTCCCAAGATGCTGGACGCCGAGGGTAAGCGCGGAATTCCGGATCCGGGGATCCCGGGATCTCTTCCGGGCCCTGCAGGGGGATTTCCTCACACCAGTTCCCACCTGTCCAGGTGGATTTATCCAGGATTTGGGATGCTCAGGGCTCTGTAATTCTTTGATTCCACGATCCTGGAATTCCAGGGGTGCAGAACTCTCAGGACTCCACAGATGTACAATCCCACAGTTCCAGCATCCCAAAATTCTGGCATTCCCTTTTTCTAGGATCCCATAATCCTCGGGTTTCATTATTCCAGGACTCCAGAATTCCAACATTCCATAAATCTGACATCCTCTTCTTCTAGGATCCCATAATTCTCAGGTTTATTATTCCAGGACCCCAAAACTCTTTGACCCCTCAATTCCAGGACCCCACAATTCCAGCATCCCTCAATTCCAGGACCCCATAACTCTTTAACCCCTTAATTCCAGGATCCCAAAATTCCAGGACCCCACAATTCCAGGATCCCTCAATTCCAGGATCCGTCAATTCCAGGATCCCAAAACTCTTTGACCCCTCGATTCCAGGACCCCTCAATTCTAGGACCCCTCAGTTCCAGTATCCCTCAATTCCAGGACCCCAAAACTCCAGGACCCCACAACTCTTTGACCCCTCAATTCCAGCATCCCTCAATTCCAGCATCCCTCAACTCCAGGACCCCTCGATTCCAGGATCCCTCAATTCCAGGACCCCACAACTCTTCGACCCCTTGATTCCAGGATCCCAAAATTCCAGGACCCCACAACTCCAGGACCCCACAACTCTTTGACCCCTCAACTCCAGGACCCCTTGATTCCAGGACCCACAACTCCAGGACCCCTCAATTCCAGGACCCCTCAGTTCCAGCATCCCTCAATTCCAGGATCCCAAAACTCTTTGACCCCACAATTCCAGGACCCCACAACTCCAGGACCCCTCGATTCCAGGACCCCTCAGTTCCAGGTCCCACCCTGGAGCCGCCTTCCCCAACCCCGATTTTCCCCGTCCCGCCCCAACCCGTGCCCCTCCAGGTGGATCCCCAGGGGCCCTGGGAGCGGAATTCCAGCCGGGAGAGGCGCCGGCCCCGTTCCCAGTTTGCTCCCAGCCCCTTCCCAGTTTAACCCCTGCGGTTCCTCGCAGACATCGTCAACACGGCGCGGCCGGACGAGAAGGCCATCATGACCTACGTGTCCTGCTTCTACCACGCCTTCTCCGGGGCCCAGAAGGTACCGGGAGCTTCCTCCCGGATCCGTCCTTCCGGAATCTTCCTCCCGGATCCGCCCTTCTGGAGTTTTCCCCCCCTGGATCCTCCCCTCTGGAATTCTCTCTCCGCTCTCACGCTCGCTTCTCTTCCAGCCACGGCCGCTGTCGCTCGGGGTGGGGGGGCTCCGGGACCGCCCCCAGCTGGCTCATGAGGGGTTAAATCCGCCTGGGAATCCCGAGTTTGGGGGGAAGCCCTGGGGAGTTAATGGGGAATCCGTGGGAATCCGTGGAAAATCCACGGGATTCCATAAAAATCCGCAGAATTCCTTGGGAAGTCCACAGGATTCCAAGAGAAATCCATGGGGATCCATGGGAAATCCATGGGATTCCATGGGAAATCCATGGGAAATCCATGGGGATCCATGTGAAATTAATGGGAATCCATGTGAAATTAATGGGAATCCATGGAAATCTGTGGGAATCCTTGGAAACTCATGGGATTCCATGGGGATCCATGGAAAATTAATGGGAATCCACGGGATTCCATGGAAATCAACAGAGATCCATGGGAAATTTGTGCAAATCCATGGGAATCCATGGGAAATTAATGGGAATCCATGGGAAATCCATGGGAATACATGGTAAATTCATAGGAACCCATGGGAAATTCATGGGAATCCACGGGATTCCATGGAAATCCACAGAAATCCATGGGAAATTTGTGGAAATCCATGGGAATCCATGGGAAATTCATGGGAATCCATGAAATTCCATGGAAACCCATGGGAAATCCATGGGAATCCATGAAATTCCACGGAAATCCATGTGAAATCCATGTGAAATCCAGATGCAGGGCAGGCCGGGGGTTGAGGAGCGGGCTCAGGGCAGGACAGACCCCCCATGAGCCACCCCGGGGGGGGGATCCCGACCCCGGCAGGGGCTTCCAGCCCGCGCTGGGATTTTGGGAACGCTGCTGGAGCCGCGGCTCTCTCTGCTCTCCCCGGGCAGATATCGTGGGCACGCTGCGGCCCGACGAGAAGGCCATCATGACCTACGTGTCCTGCTTCTACCACGCCTTCTCCGGGGCCCAGAAGGTGAGCCCGGCCCCGGAGAGCCCCGCTGCCCTTCCCTGGGGGCTGGGATCTGCCCTGGGATCTGGGATCTGGGATCTGCCTGGCTGCTGCTCTGCTTGGCCTGGGCACAGGGGAAGCGGGGCCTGGCTCTGCTGAGGCTTCCTCGGGGCTCTTCCTGTGCTCCCTTCCTCATTCCTTGCCTTTATCCCCTTCCTTTTCCCCTTTATTCCCTTTCTTTTGCACTTTATTCCCTTCCTTTTCTTTATTCCCTTCCTTTTCCCCTTTATTCCCTCCCTTTTGCACTTTATTCCTTTCCTTTTCCCTTTTATTCCCTTCCTTTCTCCTTTATCCCCTTCCTTTTCCCCTTTATTCCCTCCCTTTGCATTTTATCCCTTTCCTTTTCCCTTGTTTTATCCCTTTCCTTTTCCCATTTATTCCCTTCATTTTCCTCTTTATCCCCTTCCTTTTCTCTTTATTCCCTTCCTTTTCCCCTTTATCCCCTTCCTTTTCCCCTTTATCCCCTTCCTTTTCTTTATCCCCTTCCTTTTCCCCTTTATTCCCTTCCTTTCTCCTTTATTCCCTTCCTTTTCCTTTCCTTTATCCTTTTCCCATTTATTCCCTTCCTTTTGCACTTTATTCCCTTCCTTTTCCCCTTTATTCCCTTTCTTTTCTCCTTTATTCCCTTCCTTTTCCCCTTTATTCCCTTCCTTTTCCTTTCCTTTATCCTTTTCCCTTGTTTTATCCCCTTCCTTTTCCCCTTTATTCCCTTCCTTTTGCACTTTATTTCCTTCTTTTTGCACTTTATTCCTTTCCTTTTCCCCTTTATCCCCTTCCTTTTCCCTTGTTTTATCCCTTTCCTTTTTGCACTTTATTCCTTTCCTTTTCCCATTTATCCCCTTCCTTTTCCCCTGTTTATCCCCTTCCTTTCCCCCTTCCTTTTCCTGCTTCCTCCATTCCCTTCCTTCCTCTTCCTCCCTCCTTTCCCCCCTCTATCCTTTATTTCATTTATTGATTTCCTTCATTCATTTCCTTCCTCCCGGCCCTTCCCAGCTCCTCTTCCTCTTCCCGCTGGCGTTCTTCCTCCTGGACTCCTCCTCTGCCTCCCACCCAGGTACCTCCAGCCCTTCCTCCTCCTCCTCCTCCTCCTGGGGCAGGACAGTCCGTGCCGGTCGGGGTTGGGGTCGGCCCAGAGAGAGCTGCCTTTCCTTTTTCCTTCCCCTTTCTTTTATTTTCTTTTTCTTTCTCCTTTTTTCCCCCCTTTTCACCCCTTTTTCCCCCTTTTTTCCACCCTTTTTCCCCCCTTTCTTTCCCCTTTTTTCCCCATTTTTCCCCTTTCTTTCCCCTTTCCCCCCCTTTCTTTCCCCTTTCTTTCCCCCTTTTTCCCGCTTTTTTCCACCCCGTATTCCCAATCCCATTTTCCCAATCCCATTTTCCCATATTCTCATATTCCCATATTCCCACATTTCCACATTCCCATATTCCCATTTTCCCACATTCCCGTATTCCCACATTCCCGTATTCCCAATCCCACATTCCCACATTCCCATTTTCCCACATTCCCATATTCCCATTCCCACATTCCCATTTCCCATTCCCACATTCCCCCATTCCCATATTTCCATATTCTCATTTTCCCACATTCCCATATTCTCATATTCCCACATTCCACATTCCCGTATTCCCAATCCCATATTCCCAATCCCATTTTCCCACATTCCCATATTCCCATATTCCCACATTCCCACATTCCCATATTCCCATTTTCCCACATTCCCGTATTCCCACATTCCCATATTCCCAATCCCATATTCCCATATTCCCATTCATTCCCATATTTCCATATTCCCACATTCCCACATTCCCATTTTCCCACATTCCCATATTCCCACGTTCCCATATTCCCATATTCCCAATCCCATATTCCCACGTTCCCATATTCCCACATTCCCATATTCCCATATTCCCATATTTCCATATTCCCATATTCCCATATTCCAACATTCCCATATTCCCATTTTCCCCCATTCCCCCATTCCCACTTTCCCATATTCCCACATTCCCCCATTCCCATATTCCCATATTCTCATATTTCCACATTCCCACATTCCCAATCCCATTTTCCCATTTTCCCCCATTCCCCCATTCCCACTTTCCCACATTCCCCCATTCCCACATTCCCATTTTCCCGGTCCCATTTTCCCAAACTCCCGAATTCCCGTTCCCGCAGGCGGAGACGGCGGCGAATCGGATCTGCAAAGTTCTGGCCGTGAACCAGGAGAACGAGCAGCTCATGGAGGACTACGAGCGCCTGGCCTCGGATGTGAGGGGGGAAAAAGCCCAAATTCCACCCCAAAAACACCCCAAAAACACCCCAAATCCCCCCAAAAACACCCCAAATCCTAAACCCTGAGGTCATCACGAACACCACCACGGTATGGACCCCAAAAACACCCCAAAAACACCCCAAATCCTAAACCCTGAGGTCATCACGAACACCACCATGGTATGGACCCCAAAAACACCCCGAAAACACCCCAAATCCTAAACCCTGTGGTTATCACGAACACCACCACGGTATGGACCCCAAAAACACCCCAAATCCCCCCAAAAACACCCCAAACCCCAAACCCCGAGGTCATCATGAACACCACCACAGTATGGACCCCCAAATCCCCCCAAAAACACCCCAAAAACACCCCAAATTCCACATTCCCGTATTCCCAATCCCATATTCCCAATCCCATTTTCCCACATTCCCATATTCCCATATTCCCACATTCCCACATTCCCATATTCCCATTTTCCCACATTCCCATATTCCCATATTCTCATATTTCCACATTCCCACATTCCCAATCCCATTTTCCCATTTTCCCCCATTCCCCCATTCCCACATTCCCACATTCCCATATTCCCAATCCCATATTCCCATTTTCCCAATCCCATATTCCCACGTTCCCATATTCCCACATTCCCATATTCCCATTTTCCCACATTCCCATATTCCCATATTCTCATATTTCCACATTCCCACATTCCCAATCCCATTTTCCCATTTTCCCCCATTCCCCCATTCCCACATTCCCACATTCCCATATTCCCAATCCCATATTCCCATTTTCCCAATCCCATATTCCCACGTTCCCATATTCCCACATTCCCATATTCCCATTTTCCCACATTCCCATATTCCCATATTCTCATATTTCCACATTCCCACATTCCCAATCCCATTTTCCCATTTTCCCCCATTCCCCCATTCCCACATTCCCACATTCCCATTTTCCCGGTCCCATTTTCCCAAACTCCCGAATTCCCGTTCCCGCAGGCGGAGACGGCGGCGAATCGGATCTGCAAAGTTCTGGCCGTGAACCAGGAGAACGAGCAGCTCATGGAGGACTACGAGCGCCTGGCCTCGGATGTGAGGGGGGAAAAACCCCAAATCCCGCCCCAAAAACACCCCAAAATCCCCCCAAATCCCCCCCAAATCCCCCCATGGAATATTGTGGGCACCTGGCCTTGGATGTGAGGGGGGAAACCCCAAATCCCACCCCAAAAACACCCCAAAATCCCCCCATGGAGTACTGTGGGTGCCTGGCCTCGGATGTGAGGGGGAAATCCCAAATCCCACCCCAAAAACACCCCAAAAAAACCCCAAATCCCCCCATGGAGGACTACGAGCGCCTGGCCTCGGATGTGAGGGGGGAAAAACCCCAAATCCCACCCCAAAAACACCCCAAAAACACCCCCAAATCCCCCCATGGAATACTGTGGGTGCCTGGCCTCGGATGTGAGGGGGAAAACCCCAAACCCCGCCCCAAAAACACCCCAAAATCCCCCCAAATCCCCCCGTGGAGTACTGTGGGTGCCTGGCCTCAGATGTGAGGGGGAAAACCCCAAATCCCACCCCAAAATCCCCCCATGGAATATTGTGGGTGCCTGGCCTCGGATGTAAGGGGGGAAAAAGCCCAAATCCCACCCCAAAAACACCCCAAACCCCCTCCCACATTCCCAATCCCTGTCCCCCAGCTGCTGGTATGGATCCAGCCCCCAAACCCCATCCCAAACCCCATCCCACACCCCAAACCCCATCCCACCCCCCAAATCCGTGTCCCCCCAGCTGCTGGCGTGGATCCAGCGCACCATCCCCTGGCTGGAGGCCCGGGACCCCCAGAAGACCATCCCGGCCATGCAGCAGAAGCTGGAGGATTTCCGCGAGTACCGGCGCGTGCACAAACCCCCCAAGGTGCAGGAGAAGTGCCAGCTCGAGATCAACTTCAACACCCTGCAGACCAAGCTGCGCCTCAGCGGCCGGCCCGCCTTCATGCCCTCCGAGGGCAGGATGGTCTCGGTGGGTCTGGGGGCTTCGGGGTCCTGGGGGGCTTAAACCCACCCTGAACTGCCCCAGATCTGCTCTAAACTGCACCAGATCTGCCCTAAACTGCACCAGATCTGCCCTAAACTGCACCAGATCTGCCCTAAACTGCCCCAGATCTGCTCTGGATTTCTGAGGGCAGGATGGTCTCGGTGGGTCTGGGGGCTTCGGGGTCCTGGGGGGCTTAAACCCACCCTGAACTGCTCCAAATCTGCCCTAAAGTGCCCCTAAACTGCCCCAAATCTGCCCTAAACTGCACCAGATCTGCCCTAAACTGCCCCAGATCTGCTCTGGATTTCTGAGGGCAGGATGGTCTCGGTGGGTCTGGGGGCTTTGGGGTCCTGGGGGGGCTTAAACACACCCTGAACTGCCCCAAATCTGCCCTGGCTTTCTGAGGGCAGGATGGTCTCGGTGGGTCTGGGGGCTTCGGGGTCCTGGGGGGCTTAAACCCACCCTGAACTGCTCCAAATCTGCCCTAAAGTGCCCCTAAACTGCCCCAAATCTGCCCTAAACTGCACCAGATCTGCCCTAAACTGCCCCGGCTTTCTGAGGGCAGGATGGTCTCGGTGGGTCTGGGGGCTTTGTGGTCCTGGGGGGGCTTAAACACACCCTGAACTGCCCCAAATCTGCCCTAAACTGCCCCAGATCTGCCCTGGCTTTCTGAAGGCAGGATGGTCTCGGTGGGTCTGGGGGCTTCGGGGTCCTGGGGGGCTTAAACCCACGCTGAACTGCCCCAAATCTGCCCTAAACTGCACCAGATCTGCCCTGGCTTTCTGAGGGCAGGATGGTCTCGGTGGGTCTGGGGGCTTTGGGGTCCTGGGGGGCTTAAACCCACGCTGAACTGCCCCAAATCTGCCCTAAACTGCACCAGATCTGCTCTGGATTTCTGAGGGCAGGATGGTCTCGGTGGGTCTGGGGGCTTTGGGGTCCTGGGGGGCTTAAACCCACGCTGAACTGCCCCAAATCTGCCCTAAACTGCACCAGATCTGCTCTGGATTTCTGAGGGCAGGATGGTCTCGGTGGGTCTGGGGGCTTTGGGGTCCTGGGGGGCTTAAACCCACGCTGAACTGCCCCAAATCTGCCCTAAACTGCACCAGATCTGCTCTGGATTTCTGAGGGCAGGATGGTCTCGGTGGGTCTGGGGGCTTTG
>NW_024527588.1:28005-29168 GCF_017590135.1 Pyrgilauda ruficollis
CTGGGGGGGCAGGGGATGGATTTGGGGTGCAGGGTGTGGATCTGGGGGAGCAGGGGGTCGGTCTGGGGGGGAGGCAGGGGATGGAGGTGGGAGCTCAGGGAATGGATTTGGGGGTTTGGGGTCTCAGGGGTGTCCCCACACCTGTGCCCAGGTAAGGAGGTGGCACAGGGGATGACACAGGGAGCGGTTTGGGGTCTCAGGGGTGCCCCACACCTGTGCCCAGGTAAGGGGGTGGCACAGGGGATGGCACAGGGAGGGGTTTGGGGTCTCAGGGGTGTCCCCACACCTGTGCCCAGGTAAGGAGGTGGCACAGGGCGGGTCTCAGGGGTGTCCCCACACCTTGCCCAGGTAAGGAGGTGGCCCTGCGGGACCGGGACTCGGGCACGGCCTCCCTGGCCCAGGTGCGGGCGCTGCTCCGCAAGCACGAGGCCTTCGAGTCGGACCTGGCGGCGCACCAGGACCGGGTGGAGCAGATCGCGGCCATCGCCCAGGAGCTCAAGTATGGGAGCCCAAAATACCCCAAACTGGACCCAAAATATCCCCAAAAATATCCCCAAAAGCAAAGCCCAGCCATCGCCCAGGAGCTCAAGTATGGGAGACCAAAACACCCCAAATTGGACCCAAAATAACCCCCAAAAATATCCCCAAAAATATCCCCAAAAGCAAAGCCCGGCCATCGCCCGGGAGCTCAAGTATGGGAGACCAAAACGCCCCAAATTGGACCCAAAATAACCCCCAAAAATATCCCCAAAAGCAAAGCCCGGCCATCGCCCAGGAGCTGAAGTACAGGAGCCCAAAATGCCCCAAACTGGACCCAAAATAACCCCCAAAAATATCCCCAAAAGAAAAGCCTGGCCATGGCCCAGGAGCTCAAGTGTGGGAGCCCAAAATGCCCCAAACTGGACCTAAAATAACCCCCAAAAATATCCCCAAAAGCAAACCCCGGCCATCGCCCAGGAGCTCAAGTGTGGGAGACCAAAACACCCCCAAAACGCCCCAAACTGGACCCCAAAATAACCCCCAAAATGTCCTGGTGGGGTGACCCCAAATCAAACCCCAGCCATCACCCAAGTACAGGATGGGAGAGCCCAAAATATCCCTAAAATAACCTGTGAGATGTCCCACCGCCATTTCCCCCCCGTTTTTCCCCATTTCCCCCCATT
>NW_024527589.1:0-958 GCF_017590135.1 Pyrgilauda ruficollis
TTTTTTGTGGGAGCCGGGCTTGAATCTAAAGAGTGTCTTTGTGCTACAGGAGCACTTACAGCACCCTCCACCCCACCGTGCTGCCCCCGCTGCAGCTCAGCACACCAGGTTCAATCACCACTGGTGTAAACCAGCATAACTTCCCTGGCTCCAGCCCCATCTGACACCAGCTGAGGACATGGCTCCGAGATATGCAAGTTCAGGTTTTGTGATTTTATTTAGATGAGGTGCCTCCCAGTTCTCTCCGGCTGCAGGTGACTTTGTATTTTAATTCAGATGTCACACTGATTTTCCCGGTCAGGCAGAGCCCCTCTGCCCCATCATAAAAGTTGGTTAGCTGATGCACCTGCTCTTTAGATTAGAAAGACTGCTAGAGGCATGAGTTTTTCAGTGACTGAGTGTGAAAGAGGAACTGAGGAAAAAAAAAATCTACCAACAGGAAAAGTACATGTGCTGAATTAAATCAGAACACTGCAGAAGGTATACCTTGAGAAACTCTTTGTTGGTGAGTGCAGTAACTCTGATGTTTCTGTTATTCTCTCTATTGGAGATGTTAAAGTCAAATACTTCCTTATGTTTTGTGGAAAAGGGTGGGTAGAAAGTGGCAATTTTCTTTCTTGGGCATTCAGTGACTTGCCATGAGGTTTCTCACCTGCAGGGTTGAGACATGACTGCACAGGTGCTTGACAGCGGCTATGGGACCTAGAAAGAAGAAATTGCAATAGGTTGCTTTCCCTCAGCCATTCCCTTAGTTCCATGTATGACACAATGATTTGGGGTTTTGTTAAACATACCTTTTTGTTTTAAGAGAAACATGATACAGCACCTGATTGTGGTACCAGAGGTTCAGTAGCCTGAGATGAGACCTTACACAGATGTCTCCCCAGCACCTTTCACTCCCTCAAATTTAGGTAATATTAAAGAAAAGGAAAAAAAGCAAGAGAGGTCAGGTTGTGGG
>NW_024527590.1:0-960 GCF_017590135.1 Pyrgilauda ruficollis
TTATTAGGGATTTATTAGGATTTATTGAAATTCATTAGGATTTATTGGGATTTATTGGTGATTTATTGGGGAATTATTGGGGGTTTATTGGTGATTTATCGGTGATTTATTGAAATTTATTAGGATTTATTAGGGGTTTATTGGTGATTTATTGGTGATTTATTGGGATTTATTGGGGTTTATTGATGATTTATTGGCATTTATTAGGATTTATTGGAGTTTATTGCGATTTTTTAGGGATTTATTTGGGGTTTATTTGGGACATTTTGGTGCAGATTTTGGGGTTTTTCTGACTGATTTTGGGGCTGATTCCGGTGCTGATTTTGGGGTGAATTTGGGGGTTTTTGTGACCAATTTTGGTGCAGATTTTGGGGTGAATGTTGAGGGTTTTTGTGACCAATTTTGGGGCTGATTTCAGGTATTTTGGGGTGGATTTTGGGGCTGGTTTCAGGGGATTTGTGACTGATTTTGGGGCTGATTTTGGGGTTTTTGTGACTGATTTTGGGGCTGATTTTTGGGGTGATTTCGGGGTTTTTGGGGCTCATTTTGTGACCGATTCCGGTGCAGATTTTGGGGCTGGTTTTGGGGTTTTTAGGGCAGATTTTGGGGTGGATTTTGGGTATTTGGAGCTGGTTTTGGGGCTGATTTTGGAGCTGATTTTGGGGTTCTTAGGGCAGATTTTGGGGTCGATTTTAGTGCTGATTTTGGGGCTGATTTTGGGGCTGATTTCAGGTATTTTGGGGTGGTTTTTGGGGCTGATTTCAGGGGGTTTGTGACCGATTTTGGGGCTGATTTTGATGCTGCTTTTGGGGTTTTTGTGACCGATTTTAGTGCAGATTTTGGGGCTCATTTCGGGGTTTTTGTGACCGATTCTGGTGCAGATTTTGGGGTGAATTTGGGGGTTTTTATGACCGATTCTGGTGTAGATTTTGGGGCTCATTTCAGGGATTTTGTGACCGA
>NW_024527591.1:0-945 GCF_017590135.1 Pyrgilauda ruficollis
GAAAGATCTCCTGCCCAATTTATTTCAATGCTGGGCACTGCCTCAAGCTTTCTTGCACAGGCAGCCCAAGTGACAACAGGGAAGCCATGCTGCAGAAGGAGTGGGAGCAGGAGGGATCTTCAGCATCACTGCTCAAAACAAGCAAAAGAAAGTTTTTGGGTTTTAAAATTTCACAGGAAAGTAACCAGGGGTATGTATAAAGATATTTACCATCTTTGCAAAATTGTTTAGCCTAATTCTCGTCTTCTTTGGTATGCCATGTAAGAAATTAATTGTAGGAAAAAATGGGAAGAGCATACTAATTCAGTAGTATTTTCATTTGAAGTTTGTAATCTCAAGTAGATTCAGCATAAAAAATGGATAGCAAAATAGAAACCAATGACAATTTTCTGTTCATGCCCAAATATTTCTCAAGGAGAAAGGAAATTAGGTTATGTCTGGAAAAGAGATTCCCTTCCACTGTCTTATGTAAAGTCCTGCTTTACAAGAAAAAAATACAAGTTTTCTCTTTGGTCTGAGAGATGAACATTAAAAGAAACTTACATTCCTCTACGGTATGGCCATGAAAGTGATTGATACTTGATCTAAAGAAGAATGTTTAAAGCAAAAAATGTCTTTATACCTTATGAACCAAGATACTTGAAGGGACAGAACTGAGGGAAGGGGTAGTGAAATGCATGAAATACAGCAACAGAGCCATGTCAGGACACAGAGACATGTGTTGTCTGATTTGGCCCACAGAAGTATAATACAAAATACATAAATGAAGTTAGGAATTTCAGTGTTGAGACTGCAAGCAGCACTGGCTATGTTGAGGCTAGACAAGGCTGCTGGATGACCCAAAACTGCATATGCTTATTGCCCAGAAATGTGTTTTCAAATCAAGTGATACATTACCAAAGCCAAAATCTGGAAAGCCACAAAAGTCTCTGACCTCTGCATGCT
>NW_024527592.1:0-958 GCF_017590135.1 Pyrgilauda ruficollis
TTTTTTTTTTAAGAACTCTTCAATCTGCCTTAAGTTTCCTAATTAAAGGTGAAAGTGAGGGTGCTATAGTTGTTTATGTTTCTTCAGGGATTGAATAATAGTCAGTAAGCAAAAGATCTAGATCAGCCTTGAAGAACCAGGAGATGTTTTAGCTAGACAAGTCATTCCATCTTGCGGATGGGAGCGGGGCAGAGGAAGGTGTGCTGTCTGATCTCAGTATCTTTTTTTTCAAGTTTCATGGTCTTTTCACCTTCAATCTGAGTCAGATGTTCAAAGTATCACGTAAAGACAAGGTTGTGGGCCAGAATCCACTCTGTGTTTGGTTCATAGTGAGCAGACAAATTCTTGAAGTTCTACAGTAGTCTTTCTTTGCTCACTGCTGTTTTGTACTCAGAACTGCTTATGAGCCCTGTAGCTTTATACTTTTCATTAGTATGATAAAGGCTTTGTTTTGAATGTAGTCACTCAAGCTGTGCTTCCAGCTGAAGAAAGTAAGATTTAAGGAAAAAAGTGAATTTTGAATCATGCAAGAAGTGACTTACCTTCCCCTACTTAGTGTGTTGGCTTCTTTTTATGCTTTCCAAAGTATTTGTGCATGAGAGTTTGTTTTCTTTCCCCTGCTGTGGTTTCCAGAATGGCTTATATGGTTTCTGTGAGAGTTTAAACTTACTTGTTAAAGAACAAATCAAGAGTTGCTTCTCAGAACAAACTTCTTTCCCAAAGTCTTTGATTCCTCTACAAAAATATGTTACAGAATTATTCCTCAATGTACCTAATCCACATCGTTATGCCAGAAGTCTAATATTAGTATTATCAATATTATTATCATCTTTTCTGATCTTTTTGCAACTGTCTTGTATTGCATCCAGTATTGTCACCATAGTTGAAACAGTGAAATAATTTTGAACTTTAATATAATTCTTATGTGAATTGTGAGTTATTCTGCCCACCGTCCATA
>NW_024527593.1:0-960 GCF_017590135.1 Pyrgilauda ruficollis
CAGTGTCGAGTTAATTAGATCTGGTCTTACCTTGAAGCAAGAAAATTACTTGCCTGTCTGCATGCAGGCTTCAGTTGCAGACATCGAGATTCAAAGCACAAATCTGTAAATTTGATGGCATTCTAATTCTCAGGAATGATGACATTAAGTCATAATTGTCAAAACTTGAAAAAATGTTGGGTATTCCACGACTGTGTTTGATACACAGCAAAGATCAGGAGGAAGACAGAAATACTTATTTGATCCCTTCTGAGGATGCAGCAGTAAGGAAATAACCTTTTCTGCCTGGGACCTACTTCTTCACTAATGGTGCTGGAAATTACGTACTGGAGTGCCACCCCAATAGCTCTACATTGCTGTAGGAATTTACCATACAAAAGCATTTCTCAGAAAAACAGTTGATCTAACTTCCCAGCCTCATTCTAACCTAACACTGATGCAAACAGCTATGATGACCCAAGGATACAACAGGTTTTAAAACCTTGCAGCACTTATGAACTATGAATTTGAAACGATAATTTTAACATTTCTAAATCAGTGACATGCATTGCTTGTTTCTGAGGTGAAGTGCTCTATAAAATTTTGTAAAAAGAACATTATGAATGGGAATAGTGGTATGAATTTAATTCCTGAAATTTCATATTTCATATCACGTATTTATTTTACATGGAGGAAAATGCCTCTAACTGCATAATAAATAAATTAAAATATGCTAATAAGGCTGAAGCATTAACAAAGTAGAAACAGTAGAGAATTTAAATGGAAACTCTCTCAAAAAGAAGTATGAAACTGTAAATTTACCATTCTATGGGTAGGATATACTGAAGCCTGATGATGACATCTTGATGTTCCTAATGCTCTCAGCTCTCAATATTCTACTAAGAATGAATTGATTAACTAGGAAATGAACAGAAACATTTCAACAAATAATTTTATTAGATTACTTATTAGGAAAAGGTT
>NW_024527594.1:0-960 GCF_017590135.1 Pyrgilauda ruficollis
TCCAAGTTGGGGGATCCATCTTTTTGGGAACCTTTACTGGTTCTTTTTGCTGAGTTCAGTATCCCAGTTTGACTGGGGAGACAGATGGGGGTGT
Source organism: Pyrgilauda ruficollis (assembly GCF_017590135.1). NCBI lineage: Eukaryota > Metazoa > Chordata > Aves > Passeriformes > Passeridae > Pyrgilauda > Pyrgilauda ruficollis. The sequence goes on from NW_024527594.1 coordinate 95, forward strand.
GATGGGTGGGGACTCCTGGGCTCTGCTCTGCCTGATCCTGCCCTTGGCTTTCCTAAAAACACATTTTCCCTTTTGTTTTTCTCGTCTGGATTTTGCTGATCTTAAGACTGAAATCTGCCAGCGAAGTTGCCTGAAGAGGTGAATTTTAGCAGAAGAAAATCCAGTGGCCGTTTTGATCAGGATTAGTGGAAAAGTCCTTTCATGGACCTTGGAACCAAAACCTTATTTTGCTTTTTTTTTGGTCACAGTTGCATCCTGATGTGGCATAGACCACTCTGCTGTTCTGTGCCCCAGTTTTGCAAAGGGAATGATGGCAACAAACCACGTGGAATGTGGGGAAAGATAATTCCATGGTTTCCCTGAGCAGTGCTGCTCCAGCTCCTGCTCTCTTCCCCCTTCTCATGCTCATTTCCAAGGATGCTGCTCCCGTGTGCACAGGGGCAAAGAGCAAGGCAGGCAGCATCCACATGGAAAAAGTCAGGCTAGCATGGGAAAAAAACCAACATGGAACACCTCACAGACAATATAGAACAAAAAATATAATAAAAAACCCCCTTATAATATGTCTGGAATACAATAGAAGCAAAATCTCCTGGCAGCAAACATTCATACACTTGACTGCCAAGAAAAAAGGACTTTACAGAAGACAAGACATGAAAGGGATCCCTGCACAAAAACTAAAAGTCAGAGCACAATAGTGTGTATTTCAGGCATATGAAAAGGAAGTGCGACAGTAATTCTGAGGAGACAAGATACTCTAACAGAACCAGGAGGTGAGGAGGGAACAAACTCAATCAACAGTGACACGGGAGGCCGGGAGAAGGCAGCTCTTTGAATGGATCAGAGTCCCTTAAAAAAAAAAAAAA
>NW_024527595.1:0-960 GCF_017590135.1 Pyrgilauda ruficollis
ATAAACTGGCGCACGAACTGAATGCTGAATGCACGAACAGAGGTGCAGCATTTCTTCTTGAAATTGTCACTGCCTTCGCTCATCAGAAGCCCTGGAAGAAGAGGTCCTACGTTTTAGGCAGGACTTTTCTGAAAGGCCGTCAGTTGACCTTCTGTGCTGCCATCGGAGCTTGAGTGCTTGAAGAAACTGACACAGCAGACTACCTCCAGCAGACCTTTGACCCACATCTGGCTGAAGAAGTGTAAGTTCTAAAACAGCCTTTCTTGCGCACAAAAAACTTTTTCCTTGGGTGCTTTTTTGCTTCTTTTTTCTTTTTTTTTCTCTTTTTTCTGCTGGCAGGGAACAGGGACATGGGATCAAAGCTAAGTACATTAAAACGATCCCAGAACGAGAGAGATTTATATTTACTAATCCTAGAAATCCTATCTTCCAACAACTTTTCTTTTTCTAAAGGTAACCTTTCAAAAACTAACCTGAAAAAATTTATAAAATAGATTCTTTCCCAATTTCTAGATACTAACACACACACTATCACTTTAGACTCCTTTTGGGATACAATTGGGACCATGATATATACGTTTCAAACTAACCAAGATTTTTCTGTAACTCAGTTTATCCCTATATTTCACATTATAACCAAAGCCATAGAAAAAACTAACAAAGAACTCGTAACTTCAGTGCAAACATCTTTGGAAGAAAAGACCTTGTCTGTTTCAACAGACCTCTTCCCTTCAAATGCTAATCGCACTGATAACATTCTTTCACCATCCGCCCCACTCCCTGCGCCGCTCCCCCCCAATCCCTCTGCTCCCGTGGGTCCTGCCTATCCCCCTCCCTCCCCCTCGGACTCGAATTCCATTGCGCACTCCGCGACATCCTGCGAGCAAACTTTATTTATGTTATCTCGGAGAATAACTGCGCCTGTTTCCGTCAGGTAGGAGACACCCCTCCTGCTGCCCC
>NW_024527596.1:0-960 GCF_017590135.1 Pyrgilauda ruficollis
CCCATTTTTTCCCAATTTTCCCAATTCCCCCATTTCTCCCCATTTTTCCCGTTTTTCCCATTTTTCCCGTTTTTCCCCAGCTCCCTCCGGCCCGGTCAGCCCCAACTCCACCCTGGCAGGTAACTCCGCGGTTTTGGGGCTTTTTGGGCCGGTTCAGCGGAAATTTGGGAATTTTGGAGCCTTTTGGGGCCAATCCCAGCAGAAATTTCCATTTTTTGGAAGGGGTTTGGTGTGAAGAGGAAAATTTGAATTCCCGAGGAATTTGGCACAAATTTAATCGGAAAATTTGGATTTTGAAGGGATTTGGGTCAAATTTAAGGAATTTTGAATTTTTGAGGGGGAATTTTGGATTTCCAAGTGGGAATTTTGGGTTTTAAAGGGGAATTTTGGATTTTTGAGGGGGAATTTTGGATTTCCAAGTGGTGGGAATTTTGGGTTTTGACGTGGAAATTTTGGATTTCCAAGTGGGACTTTTGAATTTCCAGGTAGGAATTTTGAATTTCCAGGTAGGAATTTTGGATTTCCAGGTAGGAATTTTGAGTTTTCACATGGAAATTTTGGATTTCCTAGTGGGAATTTTGGATTTCAAAGGAAAATTTTGGGTTTCCAAGTGGGAATTTTGGATTTCCAAGTGGGAATTTTGAATTTTCAAGTGGAAATTTTGGGTTTCCTAGTGGGAATTTTAGATTTCAAAGGGAAATTTTGGATTTCCAAGTGGGAATTTTGGGTTTTGACGTGGAAATTTTGGATTTCCGGGTGGGAATTTTGGGTTTCAAAGGGGAATTTTGGATTTCCAAGTGGGAATTTTAGATTTTGAAGGGGAATTTTGGATTTCCAGGTGGGAATTTTGGATTTCCAGGTGGGAATTTTAGATTCTGAAGGGGAATTTTAGATTTTCAAGCGGGAATTTTGGGTTTTGACGTGGCAATTTTGGATTTCAAAGGGGGAATTTTGAATTTT
>NW_024527597.1:0-953 GCF_017590135.1 Pyrgilauda ruficollis
TTTTTTTTTTTTTTAAATTTAACTTTCAAATTCCCTTTTATTTTCTGGTTAGAAATAACTACAGAGTCAAAAATATTTGAGTTGACTCTAGATCAGGGGTGAATAAAAGTACCTGAGAATCCTAACAAAATCTAGTGTTTGCACTGCACAATATAACTCAGCAGGTTTCATGGAATTAAATGCATCAGTAAATAGGTTGATCATGAACTACCTTATCCTACCAAGAATGTTATTTCACAAATTTAGTTAGATGTAGAATTTAGTTAGATGCAAGAGTTCAGCTGTACAGTCATTGCAACATGATGACTGTACATTCCCTTTATGTATTGTGTCTGATTCTTCTGTATTAGACATTTTACATATATTATACAAAGCAGATCCTTATATTATGTCATTTAACAGATGCCAAAAACACTGTGAATAGTTTGGAGCCATGATTTCAGCTTAAAAGTGGCACCAGCAGTTGAGTTTGGAGAAAATGTACTCTTTTTACCTGAAGGCAGGGAATAAAATTTTCTCAGACTGATGCCACAGGATGGGAGTTTTTGTGTAGGTTTTCTGGGTTGGTTGGTTGTTTGTTTTTTTTCAGTCGGGTCACAGTTATGAGACAACTGAGGCAATAAAAACCAGTTAAAGACAATAAAGGTTTTCACAAGAAAAGATTTCAAAACAGTACTGAGAGCTCAGGGAATTTGAATCGCTACATCCTGGGGTAAAACGTAAAATTTTCAGAGATTGCATAGGCAGTGTATCTACAGAGGTATAGGTTTTCCTTGCCAAAAGAACACACACAGCAGCATTGCACAAAGATCTTGAACGGTATTCCCCTTTTTGACGAGATGGTGAGTTATCTCATAGCCTTCAATAAGTGAGACAGTACACCTAAAGAACAAATAACTGCTCCCCTTCATTATGAGTAATAAATGGAACTCCTTAAGCATTTTTTTAAAAAA
>NW_024527598.1:0-959 GCF_017590135.1 Pyrgilauda ruficollis
CAAAACTGTTGCTCCTTGTCCTGTCATAACGCTGTAGAAAGCTTTTCTTGATAATTTTACGCTTCATTTATAAGCTTTTCTACACTGAAAGGCCATAATAAAGTCTCTCTGGAGCCTCCTCTACCATCAGAACCTGTTCTAGGCATCCCTCATCAGAAAACTTCCTATGAAATTCCATCTTTATTTAAAGAGCTTTTATCTTCCAAACACTTTTCCGAGCAGGAGCTGGTTGCATGGCCCTCTAAACGTATTCATGGCAGTGCTTGGTGAGCTCTGCATTAAAAAAATATTAAATCTCAAACCTAAATATTCCCTCCTTAGATACGCTCTGAGCCTATCTCTGCAGAGACTTCATGTTCCAGCATACAGAACCATGGAGATTAGTCCATTAAAGCTCCTGCTTAAGTAAGGCAGTAGTCTGTACTGAGCAGTCTGTACTTCATAGCCACAGGAACAGCTTAGTGTCTAGAAGTAACCTAGAAGTTGCATCTAGGTACCTGCAAACACCCCTGAGCAGCCATGTGCCTCCTCCCACTGCGCTTTCACTCTCCAGGAGAGAAAGCTTTTTTCCAGAAGGTGTCCAGCAAAAAAACACACAGCTTCAAAGAGCACATTAAATTGAAGGAACCAGATTAATTTTAACTGAAGTCAGTATTCGTGCTGTCTCTGCTAACAAGCCACAGACAACATGTGGACTGCCAATAGGCCCTCATCATAATATCCAATACTTGTAACATCTGAAGAAACCTAACTTACACCTCGTCCAGCTTCCAAAAGGAGGCTCAAGCCCAAAGTGTGCTTTTGGGTGAGACCTCCTGAGAACATTGGTGACACCCAACAGTTAAGTAAGGCTGGGCTCAGTTGCATCATAGCTCAGACACCCAACTGCTGGCCCATAAATACCAGGTGCATTTTATTACATAGTATACAGTGTGGGGGAAAAGCCATGGTTTCCATTT
>NW_024527599.1:0-33952 GCF_017590135.1 Pyrgilauda ruficollis
CATTTAAAAACCAAGCCTATTTCTGTTACTAACAAATCAAGGATCCCACCACATTTAACCCAATTAAAAACTCAATTAAAAACTCAAATTAAAAACTCAAATAAACCTAACTATAAATAAATTTTAAAATCCCATTAGAACTAGCCCACAACCTCCATCATTTAGAATCATAAACTTCTTCCCTCAACCAACATCTCAAAAACCCAAACAACTCCAGTAGTACACATTGAAAATGAAGTAACTGCTAATAAAAACAAAAACACATCAAAAATCAATCAAACCAACTCACCAGACTGTACAACTGATGCTAAACATTACTAAAAAAAGTCCCCAAAGCTCTACCTTTATGCTAACTCACAAATAAGAACCAATAATCCATAAAAAGAATTTTTTTAAAAAAATTAAAGCTAATTAAAAGCATAATTAAGATGAAACTGTTAAAATATTTTAAAATATCACTATCCAAATTTAAAAAAAATATTACCTATAATAACCCACCACCTAACTGCCCCTTATAAAAATCCTGCTGTCAGAATCCTCTACCTAGCCTCGCTTTCTTACGAGTCCTAATCCGCAATAATGGAGCCTTGCGGGGAGCAGCCGTCCGTACGGCTCGGAACGAGACCTTGGAAGACGTCAGACTGGATGCTTCAAAAGAGAAATGCAATTCTGATGCCTGTCTGAGCTCCCGAGTCAAAAGTCCTATGGCACTGGTGCCAGGCCAAGAAATGCAGAGATCACAGATGCTTAGAAAGATGCCAGGGTTTCTGATAGGCCTCACAAAGAGCTAAGGGAAAAGACATGAGACAGCCAAACAACACACAAGGCACAATACCCATGTGACAAGACACGTGCCGGAACTGCTCTGCCCTGTGCGTCTCGGCGCTGGGATCAAAAGTGATGCTTGGCTTTCGTGTGACCTCAAGATGACGGAGAGGAATGACTGCAAGGAGAAAGGAAAAGGATATGACTCGGGTGAGACTGACTGACGATGAGGTCAGGGAACCCTGGAGGAAGAAGATGCTAACTGAATGATTTCTTCTAAGAACTGCAAAGATGGATGCCTGAGAATCCTGCTGTCAGAATCCTCTACCTAGCCTCGCTTTCTTACGAGTCCTAATCCGCAATAATGGAGCCTTGCGGGGAGCAGCCGTCCGTACGGCTCGGAACGAGACCTTGGAAGACGTCAGACTGGATGCTTCAAAAGAGAAATGCAATTCTGATGCCTGTCTGAGCTCCCGAGTCAAAAGTCCTATGGCACTGGTGCCAGGCCAAGAAATGCAGAGATCACAGATGCTTAGAAAGATGCCAGGGTTTCTGATAGGCCTCACAAAGAGCTAAGGGAAAAGACACGAGACAGCCAAACAACACACAAGGCACAATACCCATGTGACAAGACACGTGCCGGAACTGCTCTGCCCTGTGCGTCCCGGCGCTGGGATCAAAAGTGTCGCTTGCCTTTTGTGTGGCCTTAAGATGACGTATCCTGGATATCCTCAGCTCCAAAGCTGACTCAAAAATCCCTCCCGGTAAGACCTGACACGACGGCCCCCTTCCGTCCCCTCTGTGAGTCATGGCCCTTGACTTATCTTTTGGATGTCCGGGAACGAGAATCCGCATCAGGGTGGCTGGGTCCTCGAGTTGTCATCTTCATCCTGTGTCTGAGGGTGTGGCTGTTATTCTGAGTGGCACCTGGGTTAGAAAGAAACACAGTTACACTGACTGCTGTGGATGAGCTTGTTTGCTGCAAGGCATGTGAATGCCTCTGCTATGCTAGAGAAAATGCCTCTGCTATGCTAGAGAAAAAGCTTGGGAGGCACTCAAATAGACACCGTTTCTCACCCTGGTGCCTTCAAAACCACCCACAATAACTCCTAACTGGAGTTACTATAAACTCTTCACGCTCCCTCTCCTAGTCACAACACTTAATTCATTTGAAGCCTCAATCTCAAATAGTATCTTGGACACAAGGCAAATCCCTTTATAAATCTGCTGAAAAAAAGTGGCCTACTGGACACAATCTGGAATTTCAGGAATTTGCATTCCTGCTAAAACAAAACAAAACCAAAAAAAAACAAAACAAAAAAAAAACCCGCAAAAACAATAAAAAAAAAAAAAAAAAAACCAAAACCAAAAATTAAAAAAACACCTTACCCCCTCTGAACCCACAACCCTGAACTTAAATATTCCCTCTACTCCGTGCTGTTTTCCACACAGTATCTTCAAAGCTTCTGTTGCTTCGTGTGCCCAAAAGCACCTACTGAAAACAACCTGATAGAAGCTGAAAGAGCCTCGTTGCTGAAATGAGAGGAGAGCTCTTACCTGAGCAAAGCCCAAGGAGGGAATGAAGCCCCTCAGCAAAGCCTGGGGTTAATATACCCCTGATGGGGCCCGCCTCTCGTTGCCACGGCGCCCGGGAAAAGGGAGGGGGCAAATCCTACCGGGTATAAAAGCCCTCAGAGCAACTGCAGGTGTTTAGCTCCTCTGACTTCAGTTTGAGGGGGTAAAGGGCTTGCTGTAGGAGAAAACTCTTCAGAGAAAAGCAAACGTTTGCGTTTTTGCTACGGCCCCTTGGACTAAAGCGGCAGACGCGGGTAAGAAACGCAACTCTGTGTTCAGGTAGCATGATTAGATAAATTGGGTAATTTGCTGTTAAGTTACGTAATTGGTTTTTGGTGAGTACTAACTACTGCTTTACATGTAACTAAGTAAGGTGGAGAAGAGTACTAATGATATGAATGACCTAACTCTGCTTGGGACCTCTAATGAAGGCTATCTACACTACAAACACAAATTTGAAATATGATAGCTGCCTGGGCAGCGTAAGGGTAACCATGTGCAGGACAGGCCCTTCTCTGAGATACTCGACCCTAGTGAACAGAAAGAAGTGCCCTGAAATGCAGATAACTCTTAAAAGGCTGAAAAACACAGAGCTTGCTTCAAATGCATCCCTTTGAGGGATCTTTGATCCCAGGCAGCTGAACGTCAATGCTGCACTTGTACCTGAAAAACAAAAGTCACCAAGCAAGGTTCCAGGTGTCAGTTTGAGGGGGGCACTTGAGAATGTGAAAGCAAGCAGAGTTTGCGGTGGAGGCATCTGGCATCTGAGGGGAATCCTGCGACGTGCGAAACTTCACCAGGCAGTTCGACGCTCAGGGCCACAGGCAGCTAAACAACAGGGCTGGGCTTTTCCCAGAGAGACAAAACTCACCAGCACAGGTTCCAGGTGTCAGTTTGCAGGAGGTACTTGAGACTCTCAAAGCAGACAGGTTTTCAGTGGAGGCATCTTGGGTCTGGATAGAATCCTGCGAAGTGCGGAAAATCAGCTGGCAGTCATCCACTCGAGGCCACAAGCAGCTGAACACCAAAGCTGGACTTTTCCCTGAGAGACAAAACTCACCAGCACAGGTTCCAGGTGTCAGTTTGCAGGAGGCACTTGGCACTCTCAAAGCAGCCTGAGTTGGCGGTGGAGGCATCTGGCATCTGAGGGGAATCCTGCGGCGTGCGAAACTTCACTGGGCACTTGGACTCTCAGGGCCACAGGCACCTGAATAAAAGGGCAGAACTTTTCCCTGAGAGACAAAACTCACCAGCACAGGTTCCAGGTGTCAGTTTGCAGGAGGCACTTGGACTCTCAAAGCAGCCTGAGTTGGCGGTGGAGGCATCTTGGGTCTGGATAGAATCCTGCGAAGTGCGGAAAATCAGCTGGCAGTCATCCACTCGAGGCCACAAGCAGCTGAACACCAAAGCTGGACTTTTCCCTGAGAGACAAAACTCACCAGCACAGGTTCCAGGTGTCAGTTTGCAGGAGGTACTTGAGACTCTCAAAGCAGACAGGTTTTCAGTGGAGGCATCTTGGGTCTGGATAGAATCCTGCGAAGTGCGGAAAATCAGCTGGCAGTCATCCACTCGAGGCCACAAGCAGCTGAACACCAAAGCTGGACTTTTCCCTGAGAGACAAAACTCACCAGCACAGGTTCCAGGTGTCAGTTTGCAGGAGGTACTTGAGACTCTCAAAGCAGACAGGTTTTCAGTGGAGGCATCTTGGGTCTGGATAGAATCCTGCGAAGTGCGGAAAATCAGCTGGCAGTCATCCACTCGAGGCCACAAGCAGCTGAACACCAAAGCTGGACTTTTCCCTGAGAGACAAAACTCACCAGCACAGGTTCCAGGTGTCAGTTTGCAGGAGGTACTTGAGACTCTCAAAGCAGACAGGTTTTCAGTGGAGGCATCTTGGGTCTGGATAGAATCCTGCGAAGTGCGGAAAATCAGCTGGCAGTCATCCACTCGAGGCCACAAGCAGCTGAACACCAAAGCTGGACTTTTCCCTGAGAGACAAAACTCACCAGCACAGGNAAAAAAAAACCAAAAAAAAAAAAAAAAAAAACAAAAACCAAAAAAAAAAACCCCACCAAAACAACAAAAAAACCCCAAACAACCGCCCTTTCTTTTAAACAATATTTAAATATATTTTGTTATATTTTTTCATATTTATATTCACATTTATATTTATAAGGTACATCGATGTATAATGTCTGTTTATTCATTTATATATATATATATATATATATATATATATAATGTGTATTTCTGTTTTACATCTATTCTAATACCTATATTTATTTATATATTTTTATGCATGTCTTTATAGATTGATTGTAAATTTCTGTATTAAGATTTTGACTTCTGTAACACTTATTTAAAATAAAACCCCTGCCTCTATCCAAATAAAAGCCAAAAAGACCCCCTTTCCTTTAATTTTTAATTTTAAAAATTTTTTTTGAATTATATTTTTTCATATTGATATTCACATTTGCATTTAAAATGTGTATTGATGTATAGTGTTATTTATATTCTATATTACGTCTCTTTGTATTTCTATTTATTTATATTTTATATTTATTTTTTATATCTTGATTATATAGTTCTATATTTAGAATTATAAAACAATATCTATATTTATATTATTTAAAATAAAAACCCTGCCCCTGACGAAACTAAAAACACAAATGCCCTTTCTTTAAACTATATTTACATATTTTATATTCATATTCACATTTCTATTTATAGTTTATTTTGTTCTATATTATTATAGTCTCTATTACATCTCTTCACATTACTTACATATAGATTTAGATTTATATTCAAAATTATAATTATAGTTTAATTACAGTTATATGTCTTTATACATTTATTCTGTATTTCTATATTTAGATCTATATTTCTGTAATACTCCTGTTATTTAAAATAAAAGCCCTACCTCTAATCAAACAGAAACCGAAGACAGCCCTTTATTTACACCAGATTTAAATTTTTAAAAAGAATTCTATTTTTCATAATTCTATTCACATTTACAATTTTATTGTATTTATAGATATTATATATATTATACAGACTACATTATACTAGAATAATATATATACTATTTTTATATTACTTATTGTTATTTATTTATTTATCTTTCATATCTACAGATATCTTTAGGTATATATATTTGTGTATTTGGATTTATATTTTGATGTTATTTACATTATTTATTAAAAACCCCTGCCTAGATGCTAATTTAAAAACCCCAACAATTCATTTTAAACCATATTTAAACCATTATCATCATTATTTATATGTTTTTGCATATATATAATAGACTATATTTTATATATAAAGCTTACAATAGTATACTATATATTATAGTTTGATGTGTTGATCTCTTTTCTATATTTATGCTTACCATTACAATGTCATTTTCAAGTTTATATTCATTTCTATTTTGAACGATGCATTGAACCACACAAATTCACCATCCTCACCCATCAGAGCCACACAAACACTACAGCCTCCTCAGCACCGGCCCATGGCAGCACACGCTCGCCCCATGGCAACATTTAAAAACCAAGCCTATTTCTATTCCCAACAGAACAAGGATCCCACCGCATTTAACCCAATTCAAAACTCAAACCTAACTCTAAATAAATTTTAAAATCCCATTATAACTAGCCCAAAACCTCCATCATTTAGAATCATAAACTTCTTCCCTCAACCAATATCTCAAAAACCCAAAAGCCTCCAATACACATTTAAAATGAAGTAACTGCTAATAAAAACAAAAACACATAAAAAAATCAATCAAACCAACTCACCAAACTGTACAACTGATGCTAGACATTACTAAAAAAAGCCCCCAAAGCTCTACCTTTATGCTAACTCACAAATAAGAACCCATAATCCATAAAAAGAATTGTTTTTTAAAAATTAAAACTAATTAAAAGCATAATTAAGACAAAACCATTAAAATATTTAAAAAAATCACTTCCCAAATTAAAAAAAAAAATAATAAATATTTAAATAAATATTTAAACATTAGAAATATTCAAATAAAATAGAAATAAAACAAATAAATCAAACGAAAAAAAACATCGAAGCAGAAATAAATCGAAACTCGTGAAAACTAAAATCGTAACATTCAAGAAGTATACCATATCCCTTTTCATACACCAACTACTAACAATATAAAACAATAGAATAAATTCTTCAAAACCACCTTAAAACCACTACATGAAAAGAAACCACTTTCAAAAATTAAAAACGGCATCTAACAAAAGCCATCTCATAAACTAACACCCAGAACTCCAGCAGCCCAGCTAGCCCCCCCAAATCTGTATGTTCACCCATACAATAAACACAAGCAAAATCCCAATAATACATATCAGAAGTCTATTAAGGAAACCTATTGAAATTCATTCTACCTCAAATACAAACCAACGCATCCATAAAGTTACCTTCACTCAAAAAACAAATTGCACATAGCTAATAATACCAAAAAGTAAAACAACACATCATACATATACCGCCCTGATGAGTTTCACAGAGGAATTGGTACATGTTAAGAGAGGATTTTTCTCCCTCCCTCCCTTCCTCCCTCCCTCCCTCAATAGAAAAATGACTTTTTCTATTTCTGTGTCAGTTCATCGCCTTACCTGAGAAAGCCACATTTGTAACTACTTAGGAAGCAATTCAGAAAGAAGGCATGCTCCACTGAGCAAAATTCTTCATCAGCTTTTCCATACTGGCAACAAATTTGCCTTTTCTCTGGGTTTGATGTGGAGCATCAGTAGTGTCCTTGAACTCACATTTGTGTTTTCTCATGTAAAGGCATGTGGCACGGATTTAATCCCTGCAGGAAGAGGCCGGCTTCCCCACTGACGAGATGGCTCGCTTCCCCAGTGCTTGGAGGCTCCTCACTGGGGACAGTCCTGTGGAAGGAAAAAAGCCGACTGCTCTCTGTTAGAGACAGTATCCCCTGGGGCCAGAGGACAGGCTCCGGGGTGGTGCTTGAGCTGCGGTAGCTGCACAAGGTGAGTGGGACTGGGGCACACGGTGGGTTTAGCTGTGTCCTGCAGCTGCTTTCTTTGTCTTGTATTGCATTGCTTGTAAAAATTACGGTTATTTTATGGGTTGTAGGTCTGGATTAAGAGGCTCTGGCCCACCTCGGGAGGTCTTATTGTCCCATAGCTCTGTGGGGTTATATAAAGCAATTGAGTTGTAAAATGTAAATGTAAAAATACTTGGGGAGGAGATTTTTATTTTAAAACCAAATAATTGTCATTTCCACACAGCTGCTGTGGCTACAGCAACCTTTGCTGGGAGCAAAAGTGGGTGATGCCAGTGAGGAAGAGGTCTTAGGAGCTGCTGCAGAGGGAAGTACTGCTGATTCTGGTCCCTGACATGCCCTCCTTGACTTCACTCTGTGCTGTGCCTTGGCTTCAGACAGAGTCCATGCAATCTAGGTTCAATAGTATTTAGCTTGTGCTGCCTCTTGGACACCGAAAGAGGTTTGCAGGCTCTTGCTTGCTGTCCCTTTAGCAGTCAGTGGCCTGTTTTGGTATGGGGCTGTTAAATCCAGTTTTTCCAAGAGCTTTTTCTATGTATCTTCAGTGTATCTGTCTTGACTTCCACATTTCCACAAGAGACACCTGCTCGAGTTTGTTGCAGGAGCAAAGGATCCTTCCTACAGAGGCTGTTCCGCATTGTAACATTTAGTTAGTGTCTCCACTCTGGAGGGAACCTTCATTTGGAGCCAGTTATTGCCTTTCTTAGAAAAACTGTGACGTGGTCTGAGCTTACCCTTAGAAGCACAACATGACTGACAAGGCTATCTGTGGAGCATGTGCCATCTCCAGAGAGGATTCAGTGACAGTTACTTGGGTTGCAGGAAGACAGCTGGTGACAGCTGGCAACTTTATCCTTTCATCATCAAGGCTGTCAATGCTGCTGTTCTTCCTTTAGTTCTGTTTCTGTGCATGTCAGTTATGCAGCTGTGCTGATGAAGTGCCGAGGAGAAATTCACTCACTTGTTAATTCAGGCTCTTATAGATTCTAGTCCCATTAACGGGTCTACCTGATGTAGACAAGAGGAGAATTCAGTTGGGGATTTTTTATCTTTTCTTATTCCCTTCCCGCCCCACTCCCCCCAACCCTTTTGTAATTTGATTGATAAGAGGTAATTCTTCAACTCAGTCTTCACTCCTGATGCTACAGTGTCAATGCTTACTAGGAAGAGCTGCAAGTAATGAATGCGCATTGCATTCAGCAGTCAGGAATAGTTTCCCATCTGTCTATCTGTGGCACAAAATTAGAAAGCGGTCCTTCCAGCATGCAACTCTGCCCTGCATTTCCCACAACCAAGTTATTCATTACGTAAGTTGTCCATTTTGGCGTCTTCTCTTCTTCCCTCTGAACGATCAAAAGCTGATCTTCCTGGTCTTTTCACAACTTTCTTGCCAAACTCTTTGGCTTCCCTGGATCTCAGTTCTCCATGGGAGAAGGAGCCTATTAAAAGCCACACTAGCTAACAAGGGCAGAATAGCCTTTCCTACCCTCAGCCACAGGTTTTGTTAGCCCCTCTGAGCTGCAACTAGCATTACCGCATTTTATGTGCTCCTGCTGTAAGGCAGCCCCTTGTAGGTCATGAATCACTATGGGCGTCATCACGGAACAACTTTGCTGGCCCTGTTATTGTTATTAGGTCTAGAAAGACGAGTTGCTGACCCTTACAGAGCGCTATTTCTGTTGACTGATAAAAGCCTTCAGAGAAAAATTGTGTGTTCCTTAGTTGTGTGAGCCAGGCTCTTTAACTGCCTGTGAGCTTTCTGAATCTTAGCATATCTTCAAAGATCTCTCAAAGGAGAGCCTGGTTTACTCTGCATGTACTCTAAAGAAAGGTAAGCTTCAGGTCCTGACTACTGGTACTAGTACTACTGCTTAATCCCATTGACAGAGCTTCTGGTTTGCACACAGCAGGAAAGCAAGCTCCCATGCAGAGAGAGGTATGCCGCTGCTGCCCGTGACACAGACTGACCACTGTTGGTGTGGGCAGCCTAGTGCTGCTCTATGCTGTAAAGAAGCCCATTAGGAATGCAGTAGCAGGGTGGGACCCTAGGCGTTGTATATTCCAAAGGCTTCAGGATAATGCTTGTCAAATGCCTGCTCTTCTGCTGTGCATCTCAACTCTTCTGGGTATTCCTTGCAAAGTTTTTTTGCAACAAAATTTCCAACATGTACCAAGCAGCACAGGATACTGGTAAAAGAACTGCCAATTGTGTAAATTATGGAAGAAAACACCACCTTTCTAAACTTGTGATGAGGAATGGGGGCAGGGAGATTCTGGAAGGATTTGATGCTGATGTTCATGGGAAAGTTTTAAATCAGAAGCTTATGAAAGGTCCCCATATTTTCTCTGATTTTAGGGTGCAATATGAGGAAGCTGTATAGGTTTACTTCTATTAGGGAAGTCCTAAATATTCCTTTGCTAATGGACACAGCTTAGGGCACTGAGAGATGCAGTTGGCTAGGTGCACTGCCCTGCATCCTCCTTGCACAGCTGTTGGGACACTTGCTGAAGCAGCAGAGAGGCAAAGCTTAGGCCTGATGCTAGAAAGCCAGCTGGGAACTGTACAAAGCTGAGTTGTCATTCAGTGGTTTAACCACTGGTGCTGTAGACAGACCACCTCAGAAAATGCCTCTGTTTTTGTCTTGTCTATAAAGAGAGGAAAAATGTCTTAGCTTTCTTAAGGAACTTAATGATGCCTTCTGCTTGCAATAAGAAGCATATGCATCCAAGAAATCGGTTATGAGTTTGGCTCTACATTAAAAGAGTTGAAGCAAGGTCATTGTTGAACATGCTACTGCTCCTCTCCACATCTCTGTGTTCATTGTTCTGATAATGAATAACAGCTGGGATAAAATATTTTTGATGAAGTGAAACACAAATGTTTTCCTCTGCTTCTTTTTGTGAATGCTCTTGTAAGCCTAGATATAGATCGACTTCCTTTGTTGCTCATTTTTTGGCATGGAAGGGAGGAAAAAATCCAGTACTTGGTATGGGCAATGCTCAAAATCAAGACCAAAGCCTGTGTTCTGATTTTAGAGAAATAACAGTAAATATCAGGTAACTTCAGGAATTCAAAGAATAATTTCACATTAGTGATAATATAGATGAGACTGGAAGTTGCCCTGTTAACTTTTAAATTACCAGTTAGCTTTTAAATTACCAGCATTAAATTATGTGCATATTTACCTCAATTAGGAGCTTCAGATCATTCCTTCCATTGAGCTTAATGCAAGGTCTGGATTCTGTCTGCAGTACAAGTCTTTCTCAGCCCTTTAGAAACCATACTGCGATCATTACATGGCTGTCCTTGGCAAATGTCTGACTCTATTTTCAATTGCTAAGTACAGTCAATGATAAAAATAAACATTAACTGTGTTACCTGTGTCATACAGGCCAAAATGCCACAGCAGAAGCCAAGGGCTAAAGCTCGCCTGTTGAAGGAAGGAAGCTGACTGCTCTCTGGCGCAGTATCAATTTTGTACAGATTTGTGACAGACTGTAAGCATGTTTTAACACTTGGGATCTCTCTCCTAAAAGGAGGCATAATGGAATCAGTTTGCTGTAGAACAAGAAAGAGAGGGACAGATTGTGGCAAGCCGAGAAGAATAACAAGTTGGAAAACTGGAGCATTCAGAAAAAAGTGAATCCCAGTCAGGAAAAGAAACAAACAGACGTACCAGTCAGGCCTCTATCCAAACTGTGGGAATTTTACATGGTACACAGGAATGTGTTGGAGGATTTAGGAAGGGTGCTTGAGGAGCTCATCAACCAGCATTATCAGAGAGGAAAGCCATTACCAAGCCCTGGCCTGATAAATGGTCAAATATCACTGATGAATTCCATAACATAATGCAGTGAGATAGTGGGGTACCTAGCAGAAGATTACACAGGAGGAATCAGCAAAACCAGCCTGCTGTTGATCTTTTGACATTTTTGAAAATCTCCAGATGCTTGGTAAAGATGTTTCTTAGAATGAAGACTGTAGTTAGCTGATTCAGGGACATTTTAGCCGGAGTTTCGTATGTCTTTTGGCAACTCCCCAGGGGAAGCACCCCAGCCATGAAAGTGTGCAGCAGCACCCCAGCTGGACAATGCAAGGGTGCTGTTGCCTTCCCATAGTGTTGGGCAATCCTACTCCTTTCAAATGCAAAACCCAAAGGTGAATTAATATAATAGCAGGTTTTCATCCCCCTAATAAAAGATTTGCTTGTGAGACGCTCAGCCCGAATTGCTCCCACCAGTGCACCAAATACCTCTAAGTCTCGTGGTTGCTTCTTTTTACCCACCTCTGCCCTGGTCTCAGAATTTCAAGTGGTGTCACCTCTTTATCAGATGGGGTGAGCTGAGTGCTGTGGAAAATAAAAAATAAGACATATTGTAAGATGCTGTGCTTGTTGAAGCAGGTGCTAAGGAGGAGATGTGACTAAGGAACTGGTTTGTGTGAAGTGACTGTAGAATTTTTCCACTTCTTCTGTAATAGAGCGCTTTGAGACAGGTGCTGATAAAAAAATCTCCTACTGCTGAGGCCTTCCCCTTGGCTGGCAGTCTTGTGTAAGCCGGAGCTAGCCCGGAGTATCAGGTTGCTTTATGCCGTGAAAAGCTAGAACTGTGATCTGGAAAGAATTAGAACTGCCCGTGGAACGCTGTCAGACACATGATCGCATAGTGATTGCTAAGGAGAAGATGATCAGGTCTCAGATACCCGAGATCAGTATTGAGAAAACAAAGTTTGCAGCCATGGCAGCAACTGTTGTCTCCTAAATGTTACCCTTTACAGGGCTTGGCATCCTTAGGTGAAACGGAGACTGTTAGTCCTTCTTGTGGTGAGTGAACACGGCCAAAGGTGCTGCATACCTTGCACAAGTGAGGGAATGGCTGTTCCTATTGCTACCTTTGGGCGTGTGCGATTGCACGTGCGTCTGCGGACACGTGCCTCGTGCGTACGCTCTGTCACCGTCTGCCACCGTGATTTCAATGTTACGATAATTCCTGGTACAAGCCAGAAGGACACCGAAAAGCTGCCTGTCAGTTATAAGAAACAACTGAGGCTTCTTGGCTGCTAGCCTGCTTGGAGTGATTATCTTCAGCTGTTTTCAATAAGCTTTGCAAATTAGAACTAATGACTGAGATAAGTCACTAAGAGCATAACTCATGTTTTATATTTAGAAGGTTTATCTTTCCTCAATTGCTAAAAAACTGTAGTTTCACATGCAGTCAGGCTGTGAAACTTCATCTGAGCAGTGATTGTATCCATGCACTCAACTGATCTGATTTCAGAATGGGCTTTTGATATTTAAATTATCAAAAATCTTTCTACGTCTAAGATACCTCTTTAAATCCTTGTTGCATAACTTCCAGTGGATTGCTTAGCTTTTAGATTAGTATGTTTCAGTAGGTTGTGTTTTCTCAAGGTCTGAAATAAGTATGCTTTTAACACCGGCCTAGAAAGAACTTATTGTCAGGTGAGGACTTCCCAGCTCATGGTTCAGCTTCTGAATTCCCACGGGTACATCCACCTATGTTATACATGTGTCTTTCTATGGAGACATGTAGGAAAGCAAACAGAGTTAGTTTTAATGAAATTACACATTGCTGCTGTTCTAGGAGAGTTTTCCTTTTTTTTTTTCTAGCACTCCAGATTGATTCTAAAAAGTGCTTAGGGAACTACTGAAACACCATGAACAGAAATGCACCCATTGATCTTGGTCTTTGGGCTGTGGCTCAGACCTGAAAAGAGGCCCTTAACTGCCTGTACTTCAAAAGAAATCTTATTTCCCAATAGAGTTTTACTGAAGAAGAAAAACTATCAGATATTCAGACAGAGAACCTAGTGTGATTTGGGCATCAAAATATTCTAAATTTCTCAGTTTAAGCTCTGAGAATCTGAGCATTATCTTTCCATCTTTGAATCACTGGTTTGGGCTTCACCTGTGCTGTGTACATCCAATAACTGCTTTGACAGGCTTTTGGAGAGTGACAAATTCCCATGCTCTGTCCACCTGCAAGAGCTCCAAAGGAGAAGATTTCAAAGGGAACAGAAAGGTGGGTGTGGTTTCAGACTGTTGAAGTATAAAGCTAATTCCTTGTTTGCAACAGGACAGAGACAGATGGAAAGTTGTATTTAACTTTTTTGTGAGATTAGGATGTACCTTAACCGTTGGTATCCTCACCTGTACTGTAAATTGCTCTAAATGCATGAATGACAGGCAGTTTTAGGGACACTGGCAGTTTGCAATTACTCTATGGCTGCTGAGTCTGTAAACAGCCAAACAATTTGATTTGCTTGGCTCTGCTAGACCTAGGTGAGAATAGGTTGGGAATTTTATTTCAAAACACCTTTTGTCAGAAAACTAAAATGTCTACTAGATAATTGTTCTGTGAAAAATTAGAAGTTTTCTTTAGCAATTAAAAAAAAAAGGTAAAAATTGAAATATTTACCAGAGAAGAGTATTTTCCAAAGAATTACACCATTAGTACCATTAGCTAATAGCTATGAGCTGTCAACAGTAATAACCACACACGCACACACACGCACATATTGTTTTTAGGTAAGGTTGCATATGTTAAAAAATTTCCTGTGAGCTAATGGTAATTGAATTCTGTTATTGTTGTTTTAGAGTTTTATGCATACTGACTGGGGCAGGACAACTTTCCCTGCATGTTCCAGATTTACAGGCTTAGCTACTTGCTGCTGTAAGGAGGCTACTATCGACAACTGCTAAATGGTACCAAAGAAGTTGTAGCTACCTGACATAAAGTGCTGACATGTATAGGCTATTTGATGGTGCAAATTTGCTTAAAATATTTCTCAGATTCCCTTTTTCTGTGAGGCTTTTTTGTCTTGTGCTGCAGCAAAGAATACGCCTGAAAGGGTTCTGTATCGTGTCTCTGGCTAGCTTGACAGAAATGTGTCGCATCCACCACGCACACAGATTGGATCTGCTGGACGACCTGGCAGCTCAATACTAGTGCCCATGGAATTGCAGCCTACTGTGGGAAACGTGTAAGTGTGAACAGGCTGGTTACAAGTTTCTGCCCGTGAAAGCGCAAAAATTTGGCAGTTTGTCCAAGGGTGCATGTGCATGCATTTCCGTCTCTATGCCCTCAAAAGACCGTTCTCTCCTCCCTTTGCCTCCGTGTTCCCCGCTGAAGAGACAATCTGTGCGTACTTTCACATCGTCATCGTCCAAGCAACCCGGTAAAGATCTGGTACTAACCCCTCCTCCCCTCGTTCTGTGTCTCTCCGACTCCTTCCCGACTCACATCTCCCACTTCTTCCTTCCCCGACACCGGCATGCCGCCCGGCTCGAGCCGTCTCGCTGCCGCGGCCCCGCCCGCAGCCCACCGCGCCCGGCCCTCTCGGGCCCTGAAGTCCCCGGGCAGCTGCGAAAGAGCGCGTGGCCCCGCCCCTTCCCCCTGCTCGTTCCACCGTTGCCTCCCGAAATTCCATCTCCCCCTTTGAAGGAGTGTACGCTGAGCGGGGCGGTCCGGGCAGCCGCACGGCCCGCACCACCCGCGCCGCTTCTGTGCGGCGGCTGCCCCGGGCGCGGCGTACGGCCCGCCGAACCCCTGTGTCCCAGCAGGACGGGCCGTGCCCGGCGGCGCCGGGGGCCGGGCTTAGGGGACGGGCTAGGGGCCGGCGGGAGGCAGGGAAAGGTCTCAAAGAGGAGGAGACGCGGCGGCGAAGGGAGTGGGGGAGACTGTCCGGCGTGTGCCGATAGCGGCTCCCGACCCTCCTGCGGACACCATGGCCGGCGAGATCGAGGATCTGAACAGTCGGGAGGCGCAGACTGTCTGCGACGGCCTGGAACGCTACGAGGACACGCTGCGGGGCGCCGTCCGGGACATCCATGCGGACATCCAGCTGTTCAAGCAGGGAGTAGGCCGGCAGGTGGAGGAGGTGCTGCGCCTCGCCAGCCCCCTGGCACACGCTGTCTCTGAGCTGCAGCAGGAGAACCGGCGCCTGCGGGTACAGCTGGAGCGCCTGTCTCGGCAGGTGGAGGCCCTGGGCAGATCGGCGGGGCTGCCGCAGGAGTGGGTGAACGAGGCGGCGGAGAGCCCTCAGGTCGCGGGGCCTGGCTCGCCGGCGCAAGGTTCGGCCGACGGCGCATTCTCCGGTCATGCCAAGCTAACGGTCGCTGGCCGCAGCCAAGTAAGCGGCCAGGGAGACGACAGGAGGGAGGGAGGGCCAAGGGCATGCATGCATGAAGGGATGCTTCACGGGTGCTGCCAGACTGCGTTGGCACGGGATAATGTTTAGGTACACGGGGTTCCTCTTTTGCAGCGCGGGGTCAGTGGGTATTTTGGGAGGTGCTCTGAGAAATGGTCTTGGCTCTGATACCAACTGGAGATCTACCGGATAATGGCCCTCTTTGGTGAGACTGGGATCTTGGTTAGAGTGGTAGCAACCTGAGTTCCCTGTGGTTAGAAATAAGAGGAGATGGTGCAGTCTAGGCTATCAATGTACGTGTGTACGTGAATATTTTTGTATCCTTTTTGGACTCGATTCTGGGGGATCTGTGTGCCAGCAATGCTGTTTGCCAGTTGGCAAGCTTGCAAAGGGGAATAGCTTAGCATACAGCAGGCAGTGGTTTCCATAAGATAACATCCCGCAGTGAGTCAGTTTTGCTGCCAGCCACTGTCCCTCACTGCTGCAGCTCATCCCTGAGAGGCTGACACAAGCTTTCGTGGTCTCTGTGACCTAAACTTGCACAAACATAGTCATCCCTCCCAGTGAGAAAACTTTCTGCAGTGTAATAGAGCACTGTAACTTGGTGTACAAAAATCCCAATAGTGGAAAGTTCATCTGGTACCGAGATGTTTTGTGTAATTCTTTTTCTGCATCTGTCTCTGCAATAAGAATTGAGAGCTCCTGTGCCACCCTTGACGCCAGGAGAACGCAACCGGTCAGTACACTGTGATTCGGTCACATAAAACTGAGGTACTAGAGACTAACAGATGACAGCCTGTTTCACGTGCTCTTAGTTAAGCATGTCTCAAGGGGGTTTTAAGGCTGTTGGAGCTTTAAAAAACTGTCTGTGGTCTGTCTAGGCTTGGGGTTAAAGAAGAAAAGCTTGGAAGTTAAATTTACTAGAACTGGTGGGAATGAGCAGAGTCTGTATTCCAGCCCTCTTCATTCCTGCTGACCTGTGAATGGGGTCATTTGGCTTCCTTCCTCTGGGCAAATGGAAAGGTAAAACTGCTGTTTGATACATTCTAGCAACTGCTGCCTTTCCCCCATATGACAAAGGTAAGCAACATCCATACAGCTTCCAGACTGCCTCCTTTTTGTTCTGTGGAGCTATCCACACTTGCTTATATTGCAAGGAATTGAAGTAAGATGAGCGATGCAGAAGGGACAAGGGACTGTGGTCTCTCACTTCATTTCACTTGCTCCGTCACCACTGTCTACGCTGTGGTGTGCACTTTACAGTCTGTGAAAGTCTTGCGTCAACGTTACGGCCAATATCCAGCTTTAGGTATCGGTCTGCGTTAGAGCACGGTATGAGCTTTTGTTTGGATGGGAACCTTCCTGCTTTGCTTTGGGGGTTTAAGGAAGATCACTTAAGTGCTGATCGTTCTTCAGTGCCCTCCCAACAATTTAGGTTGGAGATGTTCCCAAGTTAGCAGAGCTGACCGAAAGGGAATTTCAGTACTGAGAAGTATGGGAGGTACAGCTACAGCTGTACACGCCAAATTGGTGCAGTGAAAACATGAGTTTGTGGGTCAGGTTCTGATGTGGCTGCACGCAAATGGCGAAAGACCAGGCCTTGGTTGCTGGGACGGTTGCTCAGATTCTCTGTAATGAACACTGTTCCTTCAGTTGATTCCAATTTCTGGTTATATGACCAAAGCATTTGAAACAGAATACCATAAATGGCACTGTGTATGTTTTCAGATACATGAGCACTGGTGATGCTTCTAGTCTTCGTAAATACTGCTATAATGCGAGACACAAGAAGCAAATAATACTGACCTGGAAATAGTAGCAAATCAAGATGTGCTCTTTTGCTCCTGAAAAGATTTATTGGTTGACTTCCTTTGTACTGTGCAGTTGATGCAGCGTTAATTGGATACCAGACATTCTGAGCATCTTTGGTATCTGACCTATTATTTTCTAATATTCCTAGATTATTTTTCATGGTAATTTCATTAGGAAAAAAAATGAATCCAGGGAATTCCAAGCAGAGTTCAGAAGCAAGGACACAAATCTCCTTTTAATTCTAATATGGACAATTTCTGCTATGATGTCCTTGAAAGCTGATATAGAGCAATCTAAATGCCGGTTTAGGTGGAATTTTAAATGGCCGTTAGCCTCTCTGATTTGGAGTTGAGTCTTTCTGTTATTTTGATACCAGACTTCAACTTAGCTCTCTTAACTATGCCAGAGTCTTGAGAGTTGCTTTCACAAAGGTGGAAAATAGGAGATATTTGAAGAGGTAGTTTCAAAGATCTGGATCCTAGAGCCATACCTGCACCACTGAGCATTTACAAAGGAAGAGTTTTGATCTTTCTTTTGTTGGTCTGATTTTACATTTTGGCAAGAGCTTCATAACTTACGGTATTTCTGTAGATTTGGTGATTCAGCATGATGCCTTTGTTGAGAGGGAGGACTAAAAGTACTTTAAGGGTGTCCTGTTTTAAAACTGTCAGAAGAGTTTCTGTGTAACTTGGACAGACAGCTGCAGAGAATCTGCCTGCAGTGGTCAAAGCCACAGAGATAGCTGGCTATGACCACCTATGAAGGTCTAAACAAGTATTACTACCCATTGGGGTCTCTCCCTGATGACCTGATGGCACCCAGCACTTAGCCTGTGAGTAACTGCATGTGACATGACTTGAGTGTATATAATGACCCACGTATTTCCAGCAAAGGTGGGCTGAGAGAGCTGGGGTTATTCAGCCTGGAGAAGAGAAGACTTCAGGGAAACCTCACTGCGGCCTTCAAATACTTTAGAAGGATGGCAAAAAGGAGGGTGAGGGACTTGTTTTTGTACAGGCAGATAGCTACAGGACAAGGGGCAATGGTTTTAAACCATTGAAAGAGGGCGGGTTTAGATTAGATGTTAGGAAGAAACCATTCACTCAAAGGGTGGTGAAGCACAGGTTGCCCGGGGAAGTTGTGGATGCTCTGTCCCTATTAGTCTTTGAGGCCAGGTTGGATGGGCTCCTGAGCAACCTGATCTAATGCATGGAATCCCTGCACATGTCAAGGTGCTGAAACAAGATGATCTTTATGATTCCTTCCAACTCAAACCGTTATATGGTTCTATAATGACAGGGAGATTACATGATTAATGGAGCATTACATACTCTATTTCCAAACTATCTTAACTCCTATGTTTGATAAAGGAAGTCTGTTGGTTTAACTTCTTTATTATTCTCTTATACTTCCTGCAAGTGTCCTTTTGGAATGGTGACGTTTCAAGATTGCCTTGATCCTTATCTAGATTATTTTTGTTGTTGTTTGTTTTGTTTAAATTCACTGTGGCATAGCCACAGGCACAGGCTGAAGCTGCTAAGAGAGAATTTTTCCTTCCTATCTGTTTATATCCAGGCTTAGTTCAAAAAAGGATCTATGCAAAGTACTCCTATTGTTTTTCTTCAGTGCAATAATATTTTCTAATATGTTCATGGTGTTCAAGGCTTTTGCTTCAGGTAGCAGGGTCAGTTACAGATAGATAATACTTGTATTGTCTGGTGGACAGTGGCTTTCTAGTAGTAGAATTAAGGGGTAAATGTGGTACACTTCTTGCTGGTGTCTAGCTGGCTTGTTTGCATTTCCTCAAAATTTCATTGTTCCCAGTATCTGATATATCAGTGGTCTCTATATATGCAAGGAACAGAGTGTGGAACTTTGCCTTTGTGGCAGTCAGTGGCAATATTACTGTTCATCACAGTGAAGCAGCAATTTCACCTATCATATTTAGGAAGGGGGTGTACTTCTCCTAGATAAACAGCATTTCTAGAACCAGTGATTTGTATTGTGACCCTTGTGGTAGTCAGTGGTTTTATGAATGACATTGATTGACTGAAATCTGTCATTTGAATGAGAGTAATATCATTTGTGTCTCTCATTCTTCTAGAATTTGACCTTGTTGCAGACAAAATCTTGAAGACGTAACAGACATGCACCTTAGAGGTTCAGCGAGGAAATAACAATTGTAATTTTTTTTTCCTAATCTTGTGAACTGGTGCTTATTTTTTCTGAATGCATCGCATTTTTACTACTGGCTTGCGATAATTGCAGCTTCCAGTTAAGGATCTCCAAAGTGTAACTTCTTTGTAGCAAAGGAGGAATTCCAGCAGCCCTATAGCTATGAAAACTATTATCACCCTCCATTACATGGAGACCTCTGAGCTACACAGAGATTAGTTCTACAAAACAGCTTGGATAAGGCATCCAAAATATTAGTGTTAACTTTCTTCAACTTCATCAGTTCTTCATCGTGTTGTTGTCACATGAGTTGTACAAATGCGTACTTCTTATTATTAAGAACAGATATGCGTGGTTACCCCTCTGCTATTTGTAATCTACGTAACCAGCGCTGACAGAAGTAGTATTGCTAAACACGTGGGTTTGTCAGAAGCTTGGCATCTCCAAAGTGGATTTTGAAAGTACTTCAGCCTGACACTACTAAATGCACATCAGAATCTGATCTCAGATCCTCCCACTGTTCTGTCAGCACATGGGCCCTCTTCCCCATCCTCCAGCCTGGTATCAGTTTCTTCTTTGGCACTGTTAATCAAACTGCAGCAGTCAGCGTTGCATGAAATAAGGTAATGCAGCACTTGACATTGTATTATAAAGCCGGTTCAGTGCGTAGAATGCTACGTGACCTTTGCAACAATCGTGTCATTTGACGATTTTACTCACCCACATCTCCCCAGCTTATAAAAGCAGATTCATGTTTACAGCCTACACAGGCATTCTTCACATTCAGGTCATAATGGCTGACATGAATGGCTAAACAGGTTATAACTGTGTATCATGGATACATTCTAGGGAGCTGCATTAGCTATGCTTTACATTTTGGTTCTGGATTTGGGCAGTAATTGTTGACTGGGATCTCAATTGCAATAAATGCAGCAATAAAAGTTCTGAGCCCCTGATTCTGCATGGTTTCTGTAATTAATATTTGTTTAATTTGTAATTTTCTCAATCCTGGCAGCTAGTGATAACCGAGTTTATTCATGCACAGTACCTTTTTCAAAAGTTTCAAAATAAGTGGTTTTTCCCAGAAATTAAAACATCTGGATATAACTACGCAAATATAACTACGCAATGAATGTTTTTGTGGACTGTGTGTTGGGAAATTTCTCTCTACTGCTTGTAGCTGCTGCTTCTTCTTGGAAACTTAACTGTAGTAATCATGTATCTGTGAAGCAGTTTCTTCTTCCTTTAGTTATGCAGCCAAAAATCACATAGTTCCTCACGGTTTAACATGCCCCTTCACCCCCCAAAAAACCCCAGCCCAATCAGCCAAAAAACCCAATCAAAGAAACAAACAAAACCCCCCAAAAACCCCCACAACCTCCTACTAAACCCACAAAAAATTCTTGGTTGATTTTTCTGTAATTATATTGACAGCCATTATGAGGACAATTTATGCTTTTGCCAGAAAAAAAGCTATCCTTACAGAAGTTACAGGTTATAAAATAGCTGCAGTGTCCTAGGATTGAATTTACTTTGTAATGCCTGCACAATGTTTTTATACTGTATTTTCTTTCTGCAGCGAATAGAAAAAAATGCACAGCATAATTCCATTCAATTTCAATCAGTTTCTCCACTGTTACATCAAGTCTTCTGTTTATCACCATTGCAGTGGATGGTGATACATTTATCTAATAAAAGATAACACCTCCTAGGTGCTTGGGGTCCGTTAAGGACACATGTGTGAAGATTGATTTAAGTTATGCATTGCCAATGCAGGCTCGGCTCCTGGGGTTAGGTAATTGTTCCTTTCCTATTTTGTGGTCACTTGCACGAGGAAGACCTGTTCTTGGCAGGTGTTTCAGGATATTTTTCTCACTTTTGCTGCTGTTTGAAATTTAGCTGTCATGTCTGTTGTCTATTCTGACAGAGTGTAGACCTGGATGACCACCGGAAGCCTGAGTTTAGAAGAGTTTTTAGTTCTTCCATCATTGAAAATGGGCATCGATCTTCATCATCAGGTAAGAACAGGGCATGAAATGAAGCAGCACTGCTTGTAGAATACATGATCTTGGCAGTCATAGAGCAGGACTCACATTTTGGAAGGGTTAGAATCTACTATAGTTTCAGGATGGATATTGTCCAGTGGCTCTAGTACTTTATTTCATAACTAGGAGTTTAACTTTTAAACTTTGGCTTTACTGTTAAGCATCTACTATGGTGTTTCATAAATTGGAGCTATTACTCCTGCATTAACTTGAAAGACGAGCGAAAAGACCTTCTATGGTGGGTGTCGTTGTAGTCTTGCATCCCAAAACGTCTTGCAAGTCACCCGTCTGCTTCTGTCATCCTTCAGTGAAGGAAGGACTTACCGTCTCCACTTTAGAGAAAGTCATACAGTGTTTCATAAAAGCGTGAAGAGAAATGCTGGTTCCTTAACCGGGGCAGGAGATTGCGAGTGAGGGCTGCGCAGAGGAAGAGAAGCTTACCAAATGCAAATGCTAGTATATTAATGATCTGAAGACATTGCTCCTGCTGAGATTCACATAGAGTAAGTGTGATTGCTGCAAGGGTCACTTGGGCTAGGGTTGTTTCAGTTATGTAAATGGTACAATGTTTCACAGAGGAGTAAGTCCAGTGACCTGTCAAATAAAGTTGTTGCATGAGCATTGGTTTGTAGCTTTGTTACAAACTGCAAACAAATTTACTTCCTCTCTCCCATTTTTCATTCAGGTCAGGCAAAAGCCACCCATGAACTGACCTGTTTTGAGATGTCAGAATCTTCGTCCCCTGAAGCCCATGCCCCTGCAGTCACCTTACAGATGCCCCACCTTCCCGTTACTGCAGTAACCAGGACATCTGAGAAGTTTTCAGGAGAGAACATCTGTCCAGCAGGAACAACTAATACATCTTCTTGCCTGCTGGGACAGGGCAAGAGCGCAAATACAATGGGAGTAAAATCTTCCAACCAGCCAGGTAAAAGAGAAAACTAACTTGCTGAAGCTGCATCCCATTTCCTTTCTTCAACTGGTACTATGAGTATTGTCCTGTGACCTAGTGATTATGAAACCTTGCTTCTATGGCTATATAGCCCATTGTGGGACACTCCATTTTGGAATGCTGTGGGTCCTACCTGGAGCTTTCGGCTGTAATGTCACACCTGCAGAGAAGTTTTGTGCCTAATGTACCTGAGTTTTTAGTGAAGCGTATCTTACAGCACAGTTAGTGAATCAGTAAGTTACTTAATCTCTTAAACGTGCCCAGCTCTTTTCATGAAATTTGTGGACATTTTTAGTGCTTTGGGACTGGAGGCCCTCTGAGGAGTTAGGCAGATATTTGGCCAGGAGGTTCCAATAGTCATTTGGAAGAAGGAATGACTGACAGCAGTCTGACACATATACACATGTCAGTGATTGCAGAATCTTAGTTATATTGAAAGTGAGTTTAAAAAAAAAATTCACATGGAAGGCATTCATCCTTGGCTATGACACTTACAAATTGGATTATATATATGGGTCAGAAATTACAGAAGGAGACTGGGATGGGATTGCTAGCAAGAGATAGGGATTATTTTCAGGTTATTCTTTCAATTTTTATCTTACTAAAACTAAAAATGTAGCAAACACTTCCTTTGTTTGTGCTGATACAGTGAAGGACTGGAATTCAATTACAATGAGAACAATGGATTCACTGGAGGTGATTGTTTCTATCTGCATGCCCTTATGCAACAAAAATTGAGAGTGATTCTGGGCTCTTTGGGGGATTCAGATCTGAGCATATATTTTGACTTGTAGGTACATGGTAATACTAATATTGCTAACAGGTCTGTATGCAGACTCATGGAATCACAAACACTGGTTCTACTCCATCAGATTCTCAATCAGTTCAAATCAGGGTACTTACCCTTATTTGCACAGTGATGTACCTGTGTACCGTTAGGCAATCTCTGCAGTGGAAACCATAGGTGCCAGAAAAGTGAGGCAGGCAGACCGCTTGAGCAGTGAAGATTTCAGCTGATCAAGTGAAAACTGTGACTGCACACAAGGCAGTTGGAAAGTGGTGTGCCCACCCATGTATGCTGAAGCAAATTACTTTGAGCAGGATAAAAGTAAGGAGTCTCCTGTGTAATATAATGTGGCAAAGGACAAAATGCTTTAAGAATTTCTGATTTCAGTTGAAATAGAAGAGTTGAGCTCTCTCCAAAAGTACCTCTGATTGCTGTCACCAAATTGTTACTGTCTGCACAATGTACTGGCATTTCACAGTGGTCTCAAGTGTCAGTTTATTTAGCAAAATATGTAGCCCTTAAGGAATAAGGATTACATTCCTCCTCACCTGAAAACATCTGAGACTGGCATAACTATCTGGCAATTGTTAATGGCCACAAATTTGTCACACCTGTATCCTGGCATCTACCAGTGTGTTTTACTTGAGAAGTGTAGTTGATCTGGATCACGTCTATAAGAAGAAGGGAGAATTCTGTATTTTCAGAGAGTAAGACAGTGATCAGGTTGGATTGCTTCTAAGATGGCAGTCCTTCATGTATAGAAGGAGCTTTCAAGAAATTTGTTGCTGGTTTATGCAATAAACCAGTTTGGCTTTGGTGTGTTAAAACTGGGCAAGACACTCCACTGTTTTGCAATTTTAGAGCGTAGCTGGAGTCCAGAGCTGAGCCCTAAGAGGCAAAGCACATAAGGTAGAACCTCAGAGGTGGAGAGAGGAAGATGCAAAGTTGATTTTAAGCCACATTTGCAACTTCAAGTGTGTTCTACTTTACAAATTAAAATGTCTTCCTGGTAGAAATTAGATCATTTAAATTATGCACTCAATTACATTAAACTCCCCAGGGCTTGTCTGCTAGAATAACTTTTGCAAGCACAACTTTTTCCTTTAACTGAAATGTCAGTGGCAGTGTGCCCTCCTCTGAGGGCCTGAAGTGATCTGACCTTCCAAACTGCAGTTTTATCCAAGACATCCTCTCAGAGTCCTTTCTGGTAGGCTTACACTATCCTCGCTGCAGTGCAACAATTTTACAGAGGAATTGAACTGCTGGGGAAAATCCTTGCCCAGCTTGTTAGCTCATATGGAAGCCAGAGGCCTGCAGCTTTACAGTGTGGTGAGTAAAAATGAATGCGTGTCTATCCATCAGGAAAGCACATGAGGAAAGTTTCTGCACTAAAGCATCTTTTCTGTTTTTATATAGAGAATGCTACTTCTGTCACCAAGCCTGTCTCAACTGTGAACTACGGGCTGCGTAGTGGAGCCAAAACTGGTGAAAGGTATGCATTCTTCATGACATTGAACCTTTATGCTGCCTCTTGTCACTGCAGAGAGTTACTCTTTTGTTTACCACATACTTTTCACGTTATGTTTCTTCAGTGCCATTGACAGCTCTCAGTCACCTCCTCCTACTGTGCATCGCCAAGTTGAAAGGAGGCGAGAATTGGTGCGGTCTCAGACGCTCCCGCGGACTGCAGCAACGCAGGCCAGGAAAGCGCTTCTTGAGAAACTCGAACATGATGGTGGGAAGTACGTCTCAGTCCTTGTGTCCAGAACGGTTTGTTAACGGGAAACGACTTTGTCAGTTATTGCCAGCAGAGTACAGCTGGGTGGGAGAACTCTCTCTATGAAGGATCTGGAGCTAAGGGACAATATGAGGCCCCTGAGGTTTCGCTGACTTACAGACCAAGCCTTGGAAATTCACAGCTACAGAATCCTCTGGCTTTGGAGTTGTTCAGCTGATGCAGCAGGTTCCCTTTTAATCAGGGAAGCTTTGTGTGAAAGCTAGTGACTTTCTGTTGCCATTCATTAAGGATCAAAATATGGACACTTCTTGATGGAAGTATGATTTAAAGAAAAGAGGGTTTGGAATTGGAATTTTGGCTTTCGTTTAATAAAAACTAAGTTTTTCTTGCAGGACCAACAAGTCAAGGTTTCAGCAACATGTTTCTCAAGTATCACCTGGACAGGGGCTGACCTGGGCAAAGTTGTATAGATGTTCCTAACAAATAGGTTTAAGTTTTTCTAGAATGTAATTCTGGTCTCTGTTAATTTTCCAGAGGAAAAGGAGAATCCAGAGCTAAGCTGAAGAGATCACTGAGTTTTGGGGTTGCCAGTGCTAGCAGCATTAAACAAATTCTGTTAGACTGGTGTCGCTCAAAAACCATAGGATACAAGGTAAAGATAGGCCAGTATTTTCATTTCTCTCTTTTTTGTTTCAAGAGAATTTGCCAAATTCCGTGCTCAAGAGGTTGAATGTAAAATATGTTAGAGAATGAGTTAACTTCCTCAAGGTCAAAAATTTCCGTGTGGGTAACGTGAATATGGTTTGCATAGGCAGCAATTCAAGACTGTCAGTGACTGCATGAATGAGATCCTCTATTAAAGCAATACATTAGTGTTTTTCTGAAAGCTGACCTTTTTGTGCTTATGGATAAAAATTTCAGTATACACTCAGACTTTTTTTTCTTAGTTGCAGGCTGTAATTTTTTACTCACATTATACATGACAAGTTCTGAATACATAGAGACTATGGCCATTTTGCTACATGCAGACCCAAGTACTCTGTTAGTATTTCACAAACGAATTTGTAATAAATGGCTGAGTTTGAATCACACTGTGAGTAAACTTTTATGAGGTAGCATCAGTGTCACTATAAGAATACAGCAGTTGAGATTCTATTCGTTTTACCTGGCCTTAAACTGCAACTGTCAAAGAAATAATAGAAATTTTTTTTTTCTAGGGCTTTTTTTGCATGTGTTTAGTATGTTTTTCAACATTACTAAATGTGCATAATTATTGCTAAACTGTACATTATAGTATAAATAAGCAGAACTAATTAAAATTTTGGTTAATTGCTTACCAGAAAAGCTGGGACTTGAATTTTATATGATGGGAAAGCAGCATGAGACAAGAGCACAAGTATGTTTCTTTTCACTGTGGCATTTGAAAGTAACAATAAGAATTTGTTTTGAGAATCAGGTTGGGCAGTAGGTGTGATTTTTCTTATATTTCTATCTATCTGTGTGTAAACAGATATTGAATTGGGCAAAGCAAGCAAGCATAGTCTTTATCTTGTGTTATTCACAAAATGAACTGTTCTTCAATTTTAAATCCTCCATAGGGTGATTATGGTTATATGTCAGCAGAGTCCTTAGTTTTCACAGATACTGAGCTGATGCATCGGGCCTGCTCCAGTGCTCACTGATGTTGATGAGATTCTTTACAGTATTTTCAGGGGGCTTTGGATCAGGGACCTTGACTATGCGTCTGCTTTGCATCTAGGTATTTCAGGCAAAGAGCTTTTATTGCTGAGTGTGTCATTTTTTTTCCCAGAATGTCAACAATGAAATGGCTGTACAAAGATGGGAAGAAAAAAAAAATAAATAAAGCCTGTGCTCTTGCTGGTGGGAAAGAATGATAGAATACTGCATTGAACAAAAGCAGCTGCTCTTATTTGTTCCCCTGTGCTGCATTAACATGTGTACTTTTTTCATCATGACAGCACATTGATCTCCAGAACTTCTCCTCGAGCTGGAATGATGGGATGGCATTCTGCGCTCTTGTACATTCTTTCTTTCCTGAAGCTTTTGATTATAATAAGCTTGACCCAGCTAACCGCAAGCAGAACTTTGAGCTGGCCTTCACAACGGCTGAGTGAGTACATTAGCGCTCTGTGAAGTGCTTCCAGTTCAAGTCTAATGCACCTGAGCAGCAGTGAAGAGTTTCATTATTATTCCTTTTGACTATTGATGCCTTGGGAGGCTACCTAGAACAGAGGCTAGACAGTGTTAAAGGAATAAAGTAGGTATTTAGTAAAAAGGCCTTCAAAGGATACACTTTGGGTAGTACAAGAGCCTGGCCAAGGCCACACCCAAGATGGATGATGGATCACAGGTTTTCACACTTTTGTAAGTTTTGGTCCATTTACATATTGGGGTTAATTGTCCAATTACAGCTTCAGATTATGAAGCCCCATCCTCCTAGACTGCTCTCCTCAATTCGCTGCTGTTTATACTTTTTGGGCCTGAAGCTGCAACGGTGTCCTTGGTTCTCAGGCTGGGAGAGGATTGTTTTGTCTGACTAAACTGTGAGGAGAACTTGCTAACACTTTATATGAAGTTTAGATTTATATACTAATGCAGTACAGAATGTGGATAATATGAAAGCTAAAATTTGAGGCACCAGCATTACTAGCTTGCATGTATCATGCCAAAAAAGATAATGAAGCTCTGCAGAGAGAACACATAGAAGATGTGGGAGACTTCATCTCTGACTGTACCTTGTTTTTGCTTGAAAAACAACAAAGGTTGAATTCAGTGTAAGTACAGATCAAGGCTGAGAGCTTCTCAGTATCTCAGCCAGGTAATTGCATTTCTGAAAACAGGCAGAGCTAATCCCCTCAGTCACATTATGCAGATTCTTTTTTATGCTGTATAGCAGGTAATTAAATGCTAATTTATTTGTTAAAGTCATTATGAATGTGAACCTGCCAGTCGGAGATAGTAACATTTTTGAGCTGATATCAACATGATTCTTAGGGTAAGACGTGTCCATGTGGTATGCAGCTGGGTTTGGTACACTTTTTCCAAATGATAACAGGCAGTAGGAAGACATGGCTAATGAAGTAACTTAAAGAACTGGATTTGCCATTGGCCATTCAGAAAAAACCTTTCACATTTCTTGACATAATGTTGTTTCTCCTTATTACAGCCTCTAGCAAAGGAATTAATTTGGGAAATACAAGTATTTTTTTAAGTACACATATATGTACATATAAAAAAATTGTGTTGCTTGTCAGTGAGTTGAAGGAGATTCTGTGATACTTTTAGGTGATTGATCTCTAAAAAACTATCTACAACTCTCAAAGGAAAGCTGCAGTGTTCTTCTACCTCAGTTTATATAAACAGTAAGTTTAGGGGAGGACAAAGGGCACCATAAACACAACACTAAGAAACATTAGATGAGAGAAAATTACAGAAATTATTATTCATAGCTATGATTGCCTTTAAACTGATTTATCTGAGTAAAATAAATTTGAGTAGTCAGTAAAGGCTATTTTCTCAGCTACTGCTGTTCACCCCGGTACTAGCTATGCTGATAAAATTGATCCCTGCCCTTTTGATTTTTCATCTTAAGCCTCTGCAGATCTGTTCCTTTCTGCTGGTCCAGATCACTCACATCTTGAAGATATGGGGGTGGTGGAGAACAAACAATTCACAGCCACATGGGCGTTCATCAGCACATCTCATCTCCTCCTGAGTTTTTTCATTCTTTTGGAACTCCCTATCTTATAACCAAGAACTGAGACATGGGCATAGTGGTGTGAGATTGGGCTACATACTACAGATATAGGGAATGTGAATGATAGTGAAAAAAGCACCACCCCTCCAGGGCTTTAGATCAGATCCCAGTATCAAGAGACAGAAAGAACAGGAATATTCCATGGTCATAAAAATAACAATGTCCAGCCTGACCCTGCTCAATTCATTGTGAAATTAAATGCTGCCAATAAACCTCAGGATTTCTTAAATGTTTCAATGGTGCTCAAATCAGATCATCAAATGAACCCTGGAAGCAGTTATGTAACTCTTGATTTGCTGTATCTGTTTTATTGTTAATACAGAAAAATGGCTCACTGTGACCGTCTGATAGAAGTGGAAGACATGATGGTGATGGGTCACAAGCCAGATCCCATGTGCGTCTTCACCTACGTGCAGTCTCTGTACAGTCATCTACGATGTTTTGAATAAAACCATCGACACCACTCCAGCCAGAAGGGTCAACTACAGCATGCTAATGGGAAGACTGACATTTTGAGAATGAAACACAGTATTATTTCTTGCTTTGCACTGTCCCTTTGCTTACATTCAGCTGTGTAGCTGGCTGACTGAAGTATTGCTGAGCAGTGCCCTGAAGTGTTGATCACATCACCATGTCAGTAATACAGAAATAGGTTTGAAAAAAGACAAAAAGACATAGGCAAAAGCAAATATTGTCATTTTGGTGCTAGTAGTAGATTGGATTTTTAGGATTTTTATGTTTAAAGATCACAGGAAGCAAATGTACTTCTGTCTGTAAGGCTAGGGACAATTTTATGCAGTGACTCTGCTATGAAGGTGTTCCATCTTAAAATGCAGGTAAAACTCCAGAAGATAGCACCTTCAGTTTTACTTGTCTGTTGAACATAGTATAAAAGAAATAGCAGATGGACAAGGAAAATTCTGTTTAGCAAATAATGACTTAGAATTCACCCACTAGGGCAATAATGCCTCTCCTCCAACCCTACCCCTCTGGCATACACACACAGAGATCAAACAGGCATTTTTGTTCTCTTAAAGCACAAACAGAGCATAACCTATTGTCTGATGAGTGTGGTGACAGATTACTACGTTACATAATGGCATTTGTCTGTAATGGTCACATCTAGTACTATTTGCTGAGAGGGTTGCTAATGCCTCTACTGGCAATCCTGGATTAATTTCTTGATAAAACTAGCAACAGCTGGGACTGTTCTGAGATTGTGTGCTTGCATGGTTTTGGATTGCAGGAAAGGTAGGAGCTAGCAAGGTACAAAATCCTTTGAACAGCTGTAATAGAAACAAGCCTGTAATGTCCTTTTACCTGGACTCAGCGGGAGAGCAGCTCTTCAGCGTGGACAAGAGTGAACTCTTTTCAACTCTTTCAGTACAGATGCTGATTCTGAGGCAAACGAACAATACACAAAAAATATATATGAAAGATGTGGGAGTTTTGAAATAGTTTCAAAAGCCTTGCACTAGTTTAAGTTTTCAGTTGAGTATTAAAACCACAGTAGAGTTAGATTATTCCAGATTTACTGGACTAAAAAAAGTCTTCTAAAATTATTTCTTCCCTAAGAACAGGCTCATAGAAAGAAACAAACTGAAAGCCACAAATTGTCTGCTCATGCTAGAGAATGTTTTTTAACCTGCCCTTGTGCTTTTTGTAGATATTTACAAAGATTACTTTGGTTCTATATTGATCTGTAGATATTTAGAAAGATTAATTTGGTTCTGTATTGATGACCATTTATAATAAAATATGTCAAGCATTCTTCAGATTTATTGCATCTTTTTAGAATGATGTGAAAGATAGCGAAGTAAAATCAGTGAAAACAACACAGAGCTTTTACTTACAAGATTTTTGTTCCAGTCATGATTCTGTATGCTCTGAATTTCAGTTTAAAAAGTACGTAAGTTCAACTGCATTTGAAATATGATTTTACTTCAGTCTCCCTTTCTAGTCTAGTTTACTTAAAAACCATGAATGAAGCAAACGCTTTGTTAGCATATAAATGCCATTGCCTTCAGTTTTCTACTTTGTCTTGAATGATTATAATTCTGAGGAGTAAGTGTGTGCCTATAGCTCTACCAAATGCACTGTAAGGATAAACATGTTGTACTCATGTTTTGGAGTTTTGGTTAAGCATGAGGAGAAATCTGTCCAAAACATTCTTACAGTAGAATACTTTTTATTGAGTAGCAGAGCCAAGGTCTATCATAACTACCACAAGAGGGGCAATACTGGCTTAATACATCGCATTCCTTCACAGTCCAAGGTCATAGCTGATTTTACTGTGTGATGTGAGTGCTGAAGACGCAGGTAAGTGCTTGGCCAACTTAGGCCTAATAGCATATAATTATATAAAGGAACTTTTAGACTGTAAAAGTATTGCCAATTCAACAGGGTGAATCTATATACGTTCTGTAATTTACCTTGTTTTTGCAGCTATCCACAAGGTATTTGTACAGGTTTTCTAAAGTCTTCCCACTTCAGAGAGGTGATCGTAAAGATATCTGGGACTTACCAGACACCTGTTTGCAAGAAAGTTGAAGACTGTAAGCTGAGTTGATCT
Source organism: Pyrgilauda ruficollis (assembly GCF_017590135.1). Taxonomy (NCBI): domain Eukaryota; kingdom Metazoa; phylum Chordata; class Aves; order Passeriformes; family Passeridae; genus Pyrgilauda; species Pyrgilauda ruficollis. The sequence goes on from NW_024527599.1 coordinate 31,417, forward strand.
ACTGATGGTTTGTGTGTGAGGGTTAGGGAGATAGCGCTATGACATACTTTTAGAAAACTTACAGCTTTGTGCATTAGGAGGTCTGCTCTTATATGAATAACCTCAACTACTTGATTGTATGATTATATTGAAATTAAAGTATATAACGTATGCCCCCAATTGATTTTTCAGTATTTTTTTTTAAATGCAGAGCATGTGTGTATATGTGACAGTGTGTTTAGCATGAATGATAAAAGAACAATCTATTAAGTTGGCATAGTATATATTTACACAAATGGACTGTTTCTTAACTTTTCTAATGTTTCTGTATTATATCTAAAAGTACATCTACAGTTGTTTATTGACAACTTGATCCTACTTTTAAAGGCTAAATCAGTTTGTTCTGTGCAATATTTTCAAGATAATGTCAGCAGAGACATCATCTACTTTTTAAGACTATGCTTCCCATAGCAGCAAAGTCTTTCTCTTTTCAAATGTAATAACTGGATGAATGTCTTTCATCACTTCTCCCTTTGTCTGATATGTCCACTAAAGTGTTTAATCTAAAGCTATGCTCGAACCCATGCAAACTCTTTTACATGTATTTTAAATATATGTAATTATGTATAAAACTATCCCAAAGGTTCAACCTTGTATCATTAATTTAAACCCCGCCTGGCTTACTGAGGTAGTTCTAAGGTGTCCAGAATAAAAGACTGGATTGCTTTGTGTAAGATGCATTTAAAAGCCATTTTTGGTTATGCTAAAATGCATCTATGTCTACATAAAGCCTCAGAGGAGTTAACGTAGAACCACAGAATATTCTGAGCTGGAAGGGACCCACAAGGATCATCACGTCCAACTCTTAAGTGAATGGCCCATATAGGGATCAAATTCACAACCTTGGTGCCATTATAGCACCATGCTTGAACATACTGAGCTAATAGTTAGGGCTGGAAGGGATTGATTACTGTGGCGGTGATCTAGTCCAATTCCCCCCTGTAATAACCAAGGATGTCCAACCCAAACCATTCAATAATTCTATGACTTCAGCTTTATCAGATTGCTCAAGGCCAAGCCCAAAATTGACCTGGAATTTTTCCAGGAATGGGGACCTCTCCAGGCCATCTGTGCTAGTATTTTGCTATCCTCACTGCAAAAAAATTCTTCCCTATTATTGCAGTTTGATTTTATTGATTCCTTGTTAAGTGATTAGTTCTGTTTTACCCCCATGTTCTCCCTCATGTAGTTGGTTTACCCCTGGGTTTTCCCCTCCCTCAAAGCTGCCATTCATGCCATTCCCTGCCTATTGTTCCAGCTCTTTCCCTGCCTATCAAGGCAATCCACCCCTTGATTCCCGAACCTTCTCTGCCACTTAAACCTCGTGCCAACCCCTGTCTATAACACCCCTTTGGAATTCCCCTACTCCTGGAAGACCCATTGGCCCATGTGGCCCATCCTCTCCACCCTCCTACCCAGCTGGACCGGTGGAATCCCCCCACTCCTCCCCTGAGGATTCCCTCTTAGTTAGCTGCTTGTATCCGCCCCCTGACTTGTATCCGTACAAAACACCCCTACACAACAGAGCTAAGGCTTTTTGTCCTGCTGCCTTCATCTGGAGTAAACTCTCCCTTATAGAACCTCAAGATGAAGAGCCTCCTCCTTTCTCCTCTGCCTGGTCCCTGTCGTGGTTTGTGTCTGGCACCTGAGAGCAAGTGGCATTAAAGGTTCTGCCTCTGCTAAATCCTCATGCCAAGGCAGTTCCCCACTCCTGGCGTGGCACCAAGAGTTCTAAGAGCTAGCCCCGGGTTCCAGCAGCTACTTCACCTTATCTCTAGTCTAAATCAACCTTTTTCGTTTTAAAACTGTTAAGCCTTGTCCTTTGCTACAGGCTGTACTGAAAAGTTTGTCCCCATTTTTCTTAGAAGCCTCTTCTAAGTACTGGAGGCTGAACAGCCCCAGCCCTCTCAGCCTTTCCACATGGAGTATTTTGGACTCTAGTGGAACACCACTGTTCAGAGCTATTACGTTAGTCTATCTTTCAATGTTGTGATTTCAGCAACATTGAAAGAAAGCAGTTAATGATGCTGCAGTGTGAGCTCAGTCTAGAGAACTCTCCTACTTCAACAGAGTGGCAGCAGTTCTGCTGACTGATTCTCTGATGAATAAGACTATTTATGGTATTTTTCATGCACCCAACAAGGAATATGGCAACATACTTCATTTAGATCTAGTCTCATTAATGCTGGTTGGTTAGACTCGCCCACAGAAAACGTGAGATGTTTCCAGACTGACTTGGCCATTTCACAAATAGTGACCCAATTTTCTACATCCAGACAAAACTCACAATGTGAGGAACCGCTCCTTTGTCAAATCTTTTTTAAAGGCATTACAGTGGAACGTGGTAAGCAAGCTGGTGTTAGCTTACCCCTACTGCTGTGCGGAGGAGGACTTACATTTCCATCCGGCCGTAACTGGCCGCTTACACGTGGTGTGGAAAGGCGACGCGGGTGCCGGCGCAGCCGGCGGTGCCCGGGCCGCTCTCCCCGCCTCAGCC